>NW_025321747.1:0-9714 GCF_019176455.1 Solea senegalensis | reverse complement strand
GAAAGTAGAAAATATTCCCATTTAATACGTTGAAAAATGACAGAAAGTAGAACATGTTCACATTTAGAAGCTGACAAATGACAGAGAGTAGAACACGTGGACACTGAAGAAGCTGAAATGACTTTTTTCCCCCACGTTCCCCGGCCCCCGTGGCCCCCGGGTCACCAAGTGGGACTCTGGTTCTCAGCAGCAGCCAGGGGGCAGCGCTGACTCTCTGCCCCAGGACGAGCGCCTGTTTTCGTGCGAGTCAGGGGGCCCATTTCGACGGACTGTGCCTCGGTCATTTTGTTCACCTTTTTGAATAAAAACAAAGTCTGTGTTCTGCTCCTCCTCCTCCTCCTCCTCCTCCTCCGTGCCCCTGCTCACCAAGTGGGACTTTGTCAGTATTTTGCCCCGGCCTGAGCTCCCGCTCTGGGCCACGGCCACTGCTCCCAGGGCCCCATGCTTCTCTGGCTCTCTGCTTCCTTCTCACCCAGGGCGGAGCGCGCCGGCGCTCTGACCCCCCCCCAGCCTGAGCTCCTCACCCCGGGCCCCTGTCACAGGGCTCTGGGACCCAGCACTTTTGCCAAAACGCACAGTCAATGCACAATTAAGCCCACGCCAGTGGGCTTAGCTCCGCACTTGTTTGACCCTTCCTCCCGGCTTGAAATGCTTCCGTGCCCCTGGTCACCAAGACGCCCTCGCGCCCCTGGTATTGAGGAGCTCAGAAAAGACAGACAGTAGGAAATGTTCACATGTAGAGGGTGAGAAATCACAGAAAGTAGAACATATTCCCATTTAATACCATGAAAAATGACAGAAAGTAGAAAAGATTCACATTTAGAAGGTGAGAAATCACAGAAAGTAGAGAATATTCCCATTTAATACGTTGAAAAATGACAGAAAGTAGAAAAGATTCACATTTAGAAGGTGCGAAATCACAGAAAGTAGAAAATATTCACATATAGAAGGTCAGAAATCAAAGAAAGTAGAAAACATTCACATTTAGAAGGTGAGAAATCACAGAAAGTAGAAAATATTCCCATTTAATACGATGAAAAATGACAGAAAGTAGAAAATATTCACATTTAGAAGTAGAGAAATCACAGGAAGTAGACAATATTCACATTTAGAAGGTGAGAAATCACAGAAAGTAGAAAATATTCACATTTAGAAGGTGAGAAATCACAGAAAGTAGAGAATATTCCCATTTAGAAGGTGAGAAATCACAGAAAGTAGAGAATATTCACATTTAGAAGGTAAGAAATTACAGAAAGTAGAAAATATTCACATTGAGAAGGTCAGAAATCACAGAAAGTAGAAGAGATTCACATTTAGAAGGTGAGAAATCACAGAAAGTATATTATATTCACATTTAGAAGGTTAGAAATCACAGAAAGTAGAGAATATTCCCATTTAATACGATGAAAAATGATAGAAAGTAGAAAATATTCACATTGAGAAGGTCAGAAATCACAGAAAGTAGAAGAGATTCACATTTAGAATGTGAGAAATCACAGAAAGTATAAAATATTCACATTTAGAAGGTGAGAAATCACAGAAAGTAGAAAATATTCCCATTTAGAAGGTGAGAAATCACAGAAAGTAGAGAATATTCCCATTTAATACAATGAAAAATGACAGAAAGTAGAAAATATTCACATTTAGAAGCTGAAAAATCATAGAAAGTAGAAAATATTCCCATTTAGAAGGTGAGAAATCACAGAAAGTAGAAAATATTCACATTTAGAAGGTGAGAAATCACAGAAAGTAGAAAATATTCACATATAGAAGGTCAGAAATCACAGAAAGTAGAAAATATTCACATTTAGAAGGTGAGAAATCACAGAAAGTAGAAAATATTCACATTTAGAAGGTGAGAAATCACAGAAAGTAGAAAATATTCACATTAAGAAGGTGAGAAACTAAGAAAGTAGAAAATATCTACTTAGGAAGGTGAGAAATCACAGAAAGTAGAAAATATTCACATTTAGAAGGTGAGAATCACAGAAAGTAGAAGATATTCACATTTAGAAGGTGAGAAATCACAGAAAGTAGAAAATATCTACATTTAGAAGGTAAGAAATCACAGAAAGTAGAAAATATCTACATTTAGAAGGTAAGAAATCACAGAAAGTAGAAAATATTCACATTTAGAAGGTGAGAAATCACAGAAAGTAGAAAATATTCACATTTAGAAGGTGAGAAATCACAGAAAGTAGAAAATATTCACATTTAGAAGGTGAGAAATCACAGAAAGTAGAGAATATTCACATTTAGAAGGTGAGAAATAACAGAAAGTAGAAAATATTCACATTTAGAAGGTGAGAAATAACAGAAAGTAGAGAATATTCTAATTAATACGACATGAAAATGACAGAAAGTAGAAAATATTCACATTTAGAAGGTGAGAAATCACAGAAAGTAGAGAATATTCCCATTTAATACGCTAAAAAAATGACAGAAAGTAGAAAATATTCCACATTTAGAAGGTGAGAACACAGAAAGTAGAAAAATATCTACATTTAGAATGTGAGAAATCACATATAGTATATAATATTCACATTTAGATGGTGAGAAATCACAGAAAGTAGAGAATATTCACATTTAGAAGCTGAAAAATCATAGAAAGTAGAAAATATTCACATATAGAAGGTCAGAAATCAAAGAAAGTAGAAAACATTCACATTTAGAAGGTGAAAAATCATAAAAAGTAGAAAATATTCACATATAGAAGGTCAGAAATCACAGAAAGTAGAAAATATTCACATTTAGAAGGTGAGAAATCACAGAAAGTAGAAAATATTCACATTTAGAAGCTGAAAAATCATAGAAAGTAGAAAATATTCACATATAGAAGGTCAGAAATCAAAGAAAGTAGAAAACATTCACATTTAGAAGGTGAGAAATCACAGAAAGTAGAAAATATTCACATTTAGAAGGTGAGAAATCACAGAAAGTAGAAGAGATTCACATTTAGAAGGTGAGAAATCACAGAAAGTAGAAAATATTCACATTTAGAAGGTAAGAAATCACAGAAAGTAGAAAATATTCACATTTAGAAGGTGAGAAATCACAGAAAGTAGAAAATATTCACATTTAGAAGGTGAGAAATCACAGAAAGTAGAAAATATTCACATTTAGAAGGTGAGAAATCACAGAAAGTAGAAATATTCACATTTAGAAGGTGAGAAATCACAGAAAGTAGATAATATTCACATTTAGAAGGTAAGAAATTACAGAAAGTAGAAAATATTCACATTGAGAAGGTCAGAAATCACAGAAAGTAGAAAATATTCACATTTAGAAGGTGAGAAATCACAGAAAGTAGAAAATATTCACATTTAGAAGGTGAGAAATCACAGAAAGTAGAAAATATTCACATTTAGAAGGTGAGAAATCACAGAAAGTAGAAAATATTCACATTTAGAAGGTGAGAAATCACAGAAAGTAGAGAATATTCCCATTTAATACGTTGAAAAATGACAGAAAGTAGAACATGTTCACATTTAGAAGCTGACAAATGACAGAGAGTAGAACACGTTGACACTGAAGAAGCTGAAATGACTTTTTTCCCCCACGTTCCCCGGCCCCCGTGGCCCCCGGGTCACCAAGTGGGACTCTGGTTCTCAGCAGCAGCCAGGGGGCCGCGCTGACTCTCTGCCCCAGGACGAGCGCCTGTTTTCGTGCGAGTCAGGGGGCCCATTTCGACGGACTGTGCCTCGGTCATTTTGTTCACCTTTTTGAATAAAAACAAAGTCTGTGTTCTGCTCCTCCTCCTCCTCCTCCTCCTCCTCCGTGCCCCTGCTCACCAAGTGGGACTTTGTCAGTATTTTGCCCCGGCCTGAGCTCCCGCTCTGGGCCACGGCCACTGCTCCCAGGGCCCCATGCTTCTCTGGCTCTCTGCTTCCTTCTCACCCAGGGCGGAGCGCGCCGGCTCTCTGACCCCCCCCCAGCCTGAGCTCCTCACCCCGGGCCCCTGTCACAGGGCGCTGGGACCCAGCACTTTTGCCAAAACGCACAGTCAATGCACAATTAAGCCCACGCCAGTGGGCTTAGCTCCGCACTTGTTTGACCCTTCCGCCCGGCTTGAAATGCTTCCGTGCCCCTGGTCACCAAGACGCCCTCGCGCCCCTGGTATTGAGAAGGTGAGAAATCACAGAAAGTAGAAAATATTCCCATTTAGAAGGTGAGAAATCACAGAAAGTAGAAAATATTCACATTTAGAAGGTGAGAAATCAAAGAAAGTAGAAAACATTCACATTTAGAAGGTGAAAAATCATAAAAAGTAGAAAATATTCACATATAGAAGGTCAGAAATCACAGAAAGTAGAAAATATTCACATTTAGAAGGTGAGAAATCACAGAAAGCAGAAGAGATTCACATTTAGAAGGTGAGAAATCACAGAAAGTAGAAAATATGCACATTTAGAAGGTAAGAAATCACAGAAAGTAGAAAATATTCACATTTAGAAGGTGAGAAATCACAGAAAGTAGAAAATATTCACATTTAGAAGGTGAGAAATCACAGAAAGTAGAGAATATTCACATTTAGAAGCTGAAAAATCAAAGAAAGTAGAAAATATTCACATATAGAAGGTCAGAAATCAAAGAAAGTAGAAAACATTCACATTTAGAAGGTGAAAAATCATAAAAAGTAGAAAATATTCACATATAGAAGGTCAGAAATCACAGAAAGTAGAAAATATTCACATTTAGAAGGTGAGAAATCACAGAAAGTAGAAAATATTCCCATTTAGAAGGTGAGAAATCACAGAAAGTAGAAAATATTCCCAGTTAGAAGGTGAGAAATCACAGAAAGTAGAAAATATTCACATTTCTAGGGAAGGTGAGAAATCTAGAATATTCATACTTAGGAAGGTGAAAAATGACAGAAAGTAGAAAATATTCACATTTAGAAGGTAAGAAATCACAGAAAGTAGAAAATATTCACATTTAGAAGGTGAGAAATCACAGAAAGTAGAAAATATTCCCATTTAGAAGGTGAGAAATCACAGAAAGTAGAAAATATTCCCAGTTAGAAGGTGAGAAATCACAGAAAGTAGAAAATATTCACATTTAGAAGGTAAGTAGCAAATCACAGAAAGTAGAAAATATTCACATTTAGAAGGTGAGAAATCACAGAAAGTAGAAAAATATTCAAGCATTTAGAAGGTAAGAAATCACAGAAAGTAGAAAATATTCACATTTAGAAGGTGAGAAATCTGAGAAAGTGTGAAAATATCTTCACATTTAGAAGGTAAGAAATCACAGAAAGTAGAAAATATTCACATTTAGAAGGTGAGAAATCACAGAAAGTAGAAAATATTCACATTTAGAAGGTGAGAAATCACAGAAAGTAGAAAATATTCACATTTAGAAGGTGAGAAATCACAGAAAGCAGAAGAGATTCACATTTAGAAGGTGAGAAATCACAGAAAGTAGAAAATATTCACATTTAGAAGGTAAGAAATCACAGAAAGTAGAAAATATTCACATTTAGAAGGTGAGAAATCACAGAAAGTAGAAGATATTCACATTTAGAAGGTGAGAAATCACAGAAAGTAGAACATATTCCGATTTAATACGATGGAAAATGACAGAAAGTAGAAAATATTCACATTTAGAAGGTGAGAAATCACAGAAAGTAGAAGATATTCACATTTAGAAGGTGAGAAATCACAGAAAGTAGAAGATATTCACATTTAGAAGGTGAGAAATCACAGAAAGTAGAAGATATTCACATTTAGAAGGTGAGAAATCACAGAAAGTAGAGAATATTCCCATTTAATACGTTGAAAAATGACAGAAAGTAGAACATGTTCACATTTAGAAGCTGACAAATGACAGAGAGTAGACCACGTTGACACTGAAGAAGCTGAAATGACTTTTTTCCCCCACGTTCCCCGGCCCCCGTGGCCCCCGGGTCACCAAGTGGGACTCTGGTTCTCAGCAGCAGCCAGGGGGCAGCGCTGACTCTCTGCCCCAGGACGAGCGCCTGTTTTCGTGCGAGTCAGGGGGCCCATTTCGACGGACTGTGCCTCGGTCATTTTGTTCACCTTTTTGAATAAAAACAAAGTCTGTGTTCTGCTCCTCCTCCTCCTCCTCCTCCTCCTCCTCCTCCGTGCCCCTGCTCACCAAGTGGGACTTTGTCAGTATTTTGCCCCGGCCTGAGCTCCCGCTCTGGGCCACGGCCACTGCTCCCAGGGCCCCATGCTTCTCTGGCTCTCTGCTTCCTTCTCACCCAGGGCGGAGCTTCTCACCCAGGGCGGAGCGCGCCGGCTCTCTGACCCCCCCCCAGCCTGAGCTCCTCACCCCGGGCCCCTGTCACAGGGCTCTGGGACCCAGCACTTTTGCCAAAACGCACAGTCAATGCACAATTAAGCCCACGCCAGTGGGCTTAGCTCCGCACTTGTTTGACCCTTCCGCCCGGCTTGAAATGCTTCCGTGCCCCTGGTCACCAAGACGCCCTCGCGCCCCTGGTATTGAGAAGGTGAGAAATCACAGAAAGTAGAAAATATTCCCATTTAGAAGGTGAGAAATCACAGAAAGTAGAAAATATTCACATTTAGAAGGTGAGAAATCAAAGAAAGTAGAAAACATTCACATTTAGAAGGTGAAAAATCATAAAAAGTAGAAAATATTCACATATAGAAGGTCAGAAATCACAGAAAGTAGAAAATATTCACATTTAGAAGGTGAGAAATCACAGAAAGTAGAGAATATTCACATTTAGAAGCTGAAAAATCATAGAAAGTAGAAAATATTCACATATAGAAGGTCAGAAATCAAAGAAAGTAGAAAGCATTCACATTTAGAAGGTGAAAAATCATAAAAAGTAGAAAATATTCACATATAGAAGGTCAGAAATCACAGAAAGTAGAAAATATTCACATTTAGAAGGTGAGAAATCACAGAAAGTAGAGAATATTCACATTTAGAAGCTGAAAAATCATAGAAAGTAGAAAATATTCACATATAGAAGGTCAGAAATCAAAGAAAGTAGAAAACATTCACATTTAGAAGGTGAAAAATCATAAAAAGTAGAAAATATTCACATATAGAAGGTCAGAAATCACAGAAAGTAGAAAATATTCACATTTAGAAGGTGAGAAATCACAGAAAGTAGAGAATATTCACATTTAGAAGCTGAAAAATCATAGAAAGTAGAAAATATTCACATATAGAAGGTCAGAAATCAAAGAAAGTAGAAAACATTCACATTTAGAAGGTGAGAAATCACAAAAAGTAGAAAATATTCACATTTAGAAGGTGAGAAATCACAGAAAGTAGAAAATATTCACATTTAGAAGGTGAGAAATCACAGAAAGTAGAAAATATTCACATTTAGAAGGTGAGAAATCACAGAAAGTAGAAAATATTCACATATAGAAGGTCAGAAATCACAGAAAGTAGAAAATATTCACATTTAGAAGGTGACAAATCACAGAAAGTAGAAAATATTCACATTATAGAAGGTGAGAAATCACAGAAAGTAGAAAATATTCACATTTAGAAGGTCAGAAATTACAGAAAGTAGAAAATATTCATTTAGAAGGTGAGAAATCCAGAAAGTAGAAAATATTCATTTAGGAAGGTGAGAAATCACAGAAAGTAGAAAAATATTCACATTTAGAAGGTCAGAAATTACAGAAAGTAGAAAATATTCATATTTAGAAGGTGATAAATCATAGAAAGTAGAAAATATTCACATATAGAAGGTCAGAAATCAAAGAAAGTAGAAAACATTCACATTTAGAAGGTGATAAATCACAAAAAGTAGAAAATATTCACATTTAGAAGGTGAGAAATCACAGAAAGTAGAAAATATTCACATTTAGAAGGTGAGAAATCACAGAAAGTAGATAATATTCACATTTAGAAGCTGAAAAATCACAGAAAGTAGAAAATATTCCCATTTAGAAGGTTAGAAATCACAGAAAGTAGAGAATATTCCCATTTAATACGATGAAAAATGATAGAAAGTAGAAAATATTCACATTGAGAAGGTCAGAAATCACAGAAAGTAGAGCATATTCACATTTAGAAGGTGAGAAATCACAGAAAGTAGAAAATATTCACATTTAGAAGGTGAGAAATCACAGAAAGTAGAGAATATTCACATTTAGAAGCTGAAAAATCACAGAAAGTAGAAAATATTCACATATAGAAGGTCAGAAATCAAAGAAAGTAGAAAACATTCACATTTAGAAGGTGAGAAATCACAGAAAGTAGAAAATATTCACATTTAGAAGGTGAGAAATCACAGAAAGTAGAAAATATTCACATTTAGAAGGTGAGAAATCACAGAGAGTAGAACACGTTGACACTGAAGAAGCTGAAATGACTTTTTTCCCCCACGTTCCCCGGCCCCCGTGGCCCCCGGGTCACCAAGTGGGACTCTGGTTCTCAGCAGCAGCCAGGGGGCAGCGCTGACTCTCTGCCCCAGGACGAGCGCCTGTTTTCGTGCGAGTCAGGGGGCCCATTTCGACGGACTGTGCCTCGGTCATTTTGTTCACCTTTTTGAATAAAAACAAAGTCTGTGTTCTGCTCCTCCTCCTCCTCCTCCTCCTCCTCCTCCTCCGTGCCCCTGCTCACCAAGTGGGACTTTGTCAGTATTTTGCCCCGGCCTGAGCTCCCGCTCTGGGCCACGGCCACTGCTCCCAGGGCCCCATGCTTCTCTGGCTCTCTGCTTCCTTCTCACCCAGGGCGGAGCTTCTCACCCAGGGCGGAGCGCGCCGGCTCTCTGACCCCCCCCCAGCCTGAGCTCCTCACCCCGGGCCCCTGTCACAGGGCTCTGGGACCCAGCACTTTTGCCAAAACGCACAGTCAATGCACAATTAAGCCCACGCCAGTGGGCTTAGCTCCGCACTTGTTTGACCCTTCCGCCCGGCTTGAAATGCTTCCGTGCCCCTGGTCACCAAGACGCCCTCGCGCCCCTGGTATTGAGGAGCTCAGAAAAGACAGACAGTAGGAAATGTTCACATGTAGAGGGTGAGAAATCACAGAAAGTAGAACATATTCCCATTTAATACCATGAAAAATGACAGAAAGTAGAAAAGATTCACATTTAGAAGGTGAGAAATCACAGAAAGTAGAGAATATTCCCATTTAATACGTTGAAAAATGACAGAAAGTAGAAAAGATTCACATTTAGAAGGTGCGAAATCACAGAAAGTAGAAAATATTCACATATAGAAGGTCAGAAATCAAAGAAAGTAGAAAACATTCACATTTAGAAGGTGAGAAATCACAGAAAGTAGAAAATATTCACATTTAATACGATGAAAAATGACAGAAAGTAGAAAATATTCACATTTAGAAGGTGAGAAATCACAGGAAGTAGACAATATTCACATTTAGAAGGTGAGAAATCACAGAAAGTAGAAAATATTCACATTTAGAAGGTGAGAAATCACAGAAAGTAGATAATATTCACATTTAGAAGCTGAAAAATCACAGAAAGTAGAAAATATTCCCATTTAGAAGGTTAGAAAGCACAGAAAGTAGAGAATATTCCCATTTAATACGATGAAAAATGATAGAAAGTAGAAAATATTCACATTGATAAGGTCAGAAATCACAGAAAGTAGAGCATATTCACATTTAGAAGGTGAGAAATCACAGAAAGTAGAAAATATTCACATTTAGAAGGTGAGAAATCACAGAAAGTAGAAAATATTCACATTTAGAAGGTCAGAAATCACAGAAAGTAGAAGAGATTCACATTTAGAA
>NW_025321746.1:25000-38010 GCF_019176455.1 Solea senegalensis | reverse complement strand
GTGTGTGTGTGTGTGTGTGTGTGTGTAATTTCCTCCGTCTGATCCAGTTCTCATACTTTTTCAGTTTTTCTGAATTTCTGAGCTCTTTGTTTCCCTGAAGTTTCTCGACTCTTCAGGTGAAATGGAGGTGAAAGATCTTCTCACTAGTTACTGGTTAATCTGTCCTAACTAACCAGTTCAAACACACATTAAACCACTGTATTTAACTGTACGTCGTCATAAACTACAACTTATTTCATCCTCGCGCTGAAATATTTTTACTATCTTCACTTTCTTCAGGTGCGTCTTTTATTTCTATACAAAGAAAACCGCCTCGTGTTTGCCTGTCAGGGATTAAAGTCGATGCAGAGATTACTGATCATTGACTCCACCCCTCTCACCTGTTTCCTGTCCATTAAAACATCATAAATGGACTAAAGTCTCGTCCATGAGAGGCTGAACGTTGAGGAGAGGATTATTAATCACATCCATGGACTGAACTATGATAAATCTGAGCATATGCAGCCTCCAGATTATTGATTTGACTCTCTTAGCTCTAAGCCAATCATAAGACACTGTCAGCTGTGTGTTAGCACATATTGACATGCATGAGATGAAGTATATGCTAAAGGCAGAAGAAGGAGAAAGTCTTGCTGCTGTTTTTCTCCCGTGTTCTCTCTCTGTCGCTTTGTGTCGTCGGCCGTGAAACTCAAGGCTTTTAATCAGAGCTGGTAGCAGTTTGACTTCACCTGCTGCTGCTGTTACTCGTTGCTGTTACATGCTGCTGCTGTTACTGCTGCTGTTACTGCTTGCTTACTGCTGCTGCTGCTGTGCGTTTACTGTTACTGTTACTGCTGCTGCTGCTGTTTACTTCGTTTCTGCTGCTTACTGCTGCTGTTACTGTTACTGCTGCTGTTATGTTGCTGCTGTTACTGCTGCTGTTACTGCTGCTGTTACTGCTGCTGCTGCTGTACTGCTGCTGTTACTGTACTGCTGCTGTGCTGCTGTTACTGTTACTGCTGCTGCTGTTACTGCTGCTGCTGTTACTGCTGCTGTTACTGTTACTGCTGCTGCTGCTGCTGTTACTGTTACTGCTGCTGTTACTGCTTACTATTACTGCTGCTGTTACTGTTACTGCTGCTGTTACTGTTACTGCTGCTGTTACTGTTACTGCTGCTGCTGCTGTTACTGCTGCTGCTGCTGTTAACTGCTGCTACTGTTACTGCTGCTGCTGCAGTTACTGCTGTTACTGTTACGCTGCTGTTACTGCTGCGCTGTTACTGCTGCTGTTACTGCTGCTGTTACTGTTACTGCTGCCGTTACTGCTGCTGCTGCTGTTACTGCTGCCGTTACTGCTGCTGCTGCTGCTGCGTTACTGCTGCCACAAGCGCTGCTGTTACTGTTACTGTTACTGCTGCTGCTGTTACTGCTGCTGTTACTGTTACTGCTGCTGTTACTGTTACTGCTGCTGCTGTTACTCGCTGCTGTTGCTGCTGCTGCTGCCGCTGTTACTGCTGCCGCTGCTGTTACTGCTGCTGCTGCTGTTACTGTTACTGCTGCTGCTGTTACTGCTGTTACTGCTGCTGTTACTGTTACTGCTGCTGCTGCTGCTGTTGCTGCTTTACTGTTTTTGCTGCTGTTACTGCTGCTGTTACTGTTTGCTGTTACTGCTGCTGCTGTTGTTACTGTTACTGTTACTGCTGCTGTTACTGCTGCTGTTACTGCTGCTGTTACTGTGCTGCTGCTGTTACTGCTGCTGTTACTGTTACTGCTGCTGTTACTGTTGCTGTGCTGCTGCTGTTACCTGCTGTGCTGCTGCTGTTACTGTCACTGCTACCAGCTGCGTTGTTGTTACTGTTGCTGCTGCTGCGTTACTGTTACATCACTGCTACTGTTACTGTTACTGCTGCTGTTACTGCTGCCGCTGTTACTGCTGTTACTGTTACTTGCTGCTGCTGCTGTTACTGTTACTGCTGCTGTTACTGTTACTGTTACTGCTGCTGCTGTTACTGCTGCTGCTGCTGTATAAGCAGCAGAGACATATTGCACATGAAGTGTTGTAACAAGTATTTGTTATTGCATAAATGGTGGATCATGACAGTGGGCTCATAGAATGAGTCCATTTCCAGTGTGTTGACACTCTGAGGGATGAAGTGTGGAGTTTGAGGGCAGCTGACATGAATGATTTCCTCTGACTGTCTGTGCTAGATTATCTACTCGAGTATGTCGCAGATGTTCAATTGAGTTACCTTTAATTAAAAGTGAGGGCTTGTAATTGTCCTGAACTAAAACTGGACGTTTGTCCTAGTTCAGCTGAAGAAATGTCTCAAATGTCTTAAAATCAGCCCTGGCTCATCTGGAGACTCACACTGGAACAGAATGAATGAATGAGAACATATTCATGTATTCATCACAGTTTTTCTGCTCTGTAATGTTTCGTGTTTCATGTGTGTGTGTTTTTTGTTCTTTTGTTCCAGAATAACTCGTCATGGAAACCTCAGTCCTGTCAGGAGTGTCACTGTTACAGCGACGTGGTCGTCTGCACACACACACACTGTCCTAACCCACAGTGTGACTATCAGAGGGTAACACACACACACACACACACACACACACACTGTCCTAACCCACAGTGTGACTATCAGAGGGTAACACACACACACTGTGTGACTGACTAGACACACACACACACACACACACTGTCCTAATCCCACAGTGTGACTATCAGAGGGTAACACACACACACACACACACACACACACTGTCCTAACCCACAGTGTGACTATCAGAGGGTAACACACACACACACACACACACACACACACACACTGTCCAACACAGTGTGACTATCAGGGGTAACACACACACACACACACACACACTGTCCTAACCCACAGGTGACTAGACACACACACACACACACACACACACACTGTCCTAACCCACAGTGTGACTATCAGAACACACACACACACACACACACACTGTGCCAGCACACACACACACACACACACACACACACCCCACAGTGTGACTATCAGAGGGTAACACACACACACACACACACACACACACACACACTGTCCTAACCCACAGTGTAGAGGTAACACACACACACACACACACACACACACACTAACCCACAGTGTGACTATCAGAGGGTAACACACACACACACACACACACATATGCACACCACAGTGTGACTATCAGAGGGGGGTAACACACACACACACACACACACACACAGAGAGAGAGAGGGTAAGACAGTTTGTAACTGCGTCACGATTTCCCGGGCTTCCGGTCAAAATCACGATCAAACGCTGGATTAGTTTCAGTTTTACCACAAACGTCGTCTTGTGGATGAAAAATGCGGGAAAAGGCGTTTCTTATTTTGGAATGACGACGTTGAAAAGTTTGCAGTGAAGCTAACGAGCTTATCTAAAGTGGTGAGTAACGAGCTGTTAGCTTTGCTGTTAGCTTTGCTGTTAGCAACCTCACACTCAGGTTCATGAAAGCTGACTCTGATGCTAGTCACATTCAGTAGCTAACTTATTATTTTAATAAATCACTTTTATAACTTGTTGTTGTAATGGGAGAAAAGTAAGTTAGTCAAATCTCTACCTGACAGGTTTTTTGAATGTGCTATTAGCATTCGCTAGGTGTTCCTAATAAACTGGCCACCGAGTGTCTCTGATACAAATGCACTATAATGTTTGAATTTAGAACTTTAAAAATCTGAGTTGGGTGTAGCCTAGTGTTAAACTCGAGTAAGTTAAGTGAT
This sequence comes from Solea senegalensis, assembly GCF_019176455.1. Lineage (NCBI taxonomy): Eukaryota > Metazoa > Chordata > Actinopteri > Pleuronectiformes > Soleidae > Solea > Solea senegalensis. The sequence goes on along the minus strand of NW_025321746.1, from coordinate 34,247 downwards.
TTCTTACACTGTTATATGTAAATATTTGATTATTAAATTATAATAGTATCATAACCTCTCCTATTGATTTAACCTAGTGTCCTTTATTATAAATACACGTCTGGTGTTTGTAAAACACCAAATGAGTTGTGATTAATTTTAATCGTGGTCAAGTTTACCTGATAAAGATATTACATAAGTTGTCACCTTTTAATTTTACATGACATGTGGTGTAATTTGGCTTTTTAATGTTAAATAAAGCATGTATATGTGTGAGAAACGTAAATATGGTCCATAGAGAAAATGAGTGATTTTAGCTCACAGGGACACGGAAGCTGCTGGTCCTCTGCTGCCTCATGTGGTCACTTTGTGTCACTGAGGTAAATCTGAACAAACATTTCAAGCACTGAAGTGACAAAATCAGACATTTGATCTGAGGCATGGAGGCAGCAGTGGATCAACAACTCCTGTGTGCTGTGACGTTAAAATCCCTCATTTTCTCTGTGGACTTTGGTGTGGGAGAGTGAGTGGTGTACAAACGTCAGTCTCCTGTTGGAGAAGTCTGTCTCACAGTGAGATAAAGACGTGATCATATTCTTAAGAGACCAAGATATAGATTTTATGAGGTAAGTGTTTGTACCTCAAACAACCACACTCATGAAAGCCTACATAACCTTTTAAGTTTTATACATGTTTTCTATATTCAGTGGTGAAGAGCTTAAATCTCAGATAAAAGCTTTCTTGAATTCAAACAGATTAATTCTGTAGTTTCAGTGTGACATAAGAGGAGCTGCTGCTTCATCCACTGTCGACACAGAATCAGAAATGTACTTTAAAAACCAAAGAGCTCCATCTGTTAGGAATGCAGACCCTTTTCAGACATTTCAGATACTTATTTTTGTGATATCTTATTCTTCCAGCCTCCTTTTAGTTTCACCTTGAACAGAGGATCTTTTCCATGGCCCATTTAAAGTCTCGTCTTTGTGCCCTGGTCTGTGTCGCTCGGCTTCTGTGTGGTCCAGTCTGCAGATTGCTGTGTTTAATTTGCCAAAACGACAAGTGTTAGTTCCAGTCTACCTGTTTGGCTCATTTCAATTCCCATGGACATATGTGCAAAACTGGTTTTATTTTCCTACACCGTCTGTTTGCTCACTCCTCCCCTCATGCTTCATCTTGTGTGTGTTTACACCAGCCTATTTAGTGCAGTTAAATCAAACCCTGGTCCGCATTGTTATCATTCCTCACTGATGTCAGATACTAACGACACTAAATCATAGCTGTGGTTTTACCTGCAGCTGCCCAAGGTTTTACCGGCGTTTCATAGCGCGGACACTTCTCTGGTACTGGATGATCTTCTCTAGGGTTATTTTTAACAAAGTCAAATGAACAGACATACTGAACAACTTATCTTATGGAGAAAATAATGGACGGATTAATCAATATTGAAAATAATGGACGGATTAGTCAATATTGAAAATAATGGACGGATTCATCAATATTGAAAATAATGGACAGATTCATCAATATTGAAAATAATGGACTGATTCATCAATATTGAAAATAATGGATTAGATCATCAATATTGAAAATAATGGACAGATTAATCAATATTGAAAATGATGGACAGATTAATCAATATTGAAAATGATGGACAGATTATCAATATTGAAAATGATGGATGTGTCATCAATATTGAAAATGATGGACAGATTCATCAATATTGAAAATAATGGAAGATTCATCAATATTGAAAATAATGGACAGATTCATCAATATTGAAAATGATGGGACTACCAATATTGAAAATAATGTGACAGATTCATCAATATTGAAAATGATGATCGATCATTGATAATGGACAGATTAATCAATATTGAAATGATGGATAGATTCATCAATATTGTAATGGACAGATTAATCAATATTGAAAATGATGGATTGATTATCAATAAATAATGGACAGATAAGTATCATTGAAAAATGATGGACAGAGATTCATCAATATTGAAAATAATGACAGATTCATCAATATTGAAAATGATGGACAGATTAATCAATATTGAAAAATGATGGACAGATTAATCATATGAAAATGATGGACAGAATCAATATTGAAAATAATGGACAGATTCATCAATATTGAAAATGATGGACAGATTCATCAATATTGAAATGATGGACAGATTCATCAATATTGAAAATGATGGACAGATTCATCAATATTGAAATGATGGACAGATTCATCAATATTGAAAATGATGGATGGATTCATCAATATTGAAACGATGGACAGATTCATCAACATTGAAAATAATGGACAGATTCATCAATATTGAAAATGATGGACAGATTCATCAATATTGAAAAATGATGGATGATTCATCAATATTGAAAAGGATGGACAGATTCATCAATATTGAAAATGATGGACAGATTCATCAATATTGAAAAGGATGGACAGATTCATCAATATTGAAAATGATGGACAGATTCATCAATATTGAAAATGATGGACAGATTCATCAATATTGAAAATGATGGTTAGTTGCAGGCCTAAGCTCTATACACAACTACTGACAGAAAATGCTAAACCAGAAGTCTTGTGCAACATTTGTTTACTTCTTAAAAAAAATGTTAACTTAAAAAATTAAGCCACGTATCAAATTTCCATCATGTGCAGACCAACGAAGCGTATTATTAGGTGTGAACACAACCTTAAATATGACTTTAAACGTGCAGACACGGCATCATGTTCAACACTGAGTGTCTAATAAATTCAAGTCATCTAGAATGTTAATTAAAAACTCGCCATCATCACAGTCGTGTACAGCAGTGTGACCCTCCATTATAAGTGCTCTTAAAAAAGTGAGTCCTTGTCACCTTTACACTGTGATTAAAGACCCTCAGAGTTTTTCATCATCTGTGTGTTCCTGCTCAAGGGCTTTTCTTTGAAATCTACTGCCTTTATCTACCAGCTCTTGTTCCTCACCTCATCAGCCTCTCTGTTTTCTTTCTTTATTTTATTTATCTTAATATTTCTGTAATGTTCCATACTCTGCCTCAGACCAGTGGCTCAGCAAACAGCCGCTAATATATTTGTCGCTTAAAATAGGACATTATTTCAATGCATATGAGATGTTTAACTTCTTCTTCACAGTGAAGGTATCGTGCTGTAAATATTACAATCCAATCCATCTTTATTTATGTAGCTCTTTTTAAAGGAACTGCAGAGTATGCAGAATATAAAACACATGATAATAGAATATGATAACGACTTAAAAAGAGATTTAAAAACAACAACACAACAATGAGAAGACAAACACACCACTCTCATTCTGTATTAAAAAACAAACCCAGGAAGTGACAGTATCGTGGTCATGCATTAATATCATGCATGTTATTTGTTTATATGTTGTTGTTATTGTTGTGAAGTGGTGGGTTTTCCCTACCAAAGTGAAGTAAACCGTCAGCTACAGACAGGGACCGTCTACAAATTGCAACACAGACAAATTTGACAATTTGTTATGTGATAATATGAACTGATATTCTGAAAAAATATAAATAAAAAATGATGTTTTCTTTCTAAAAAAAGTGTTGCAAAATAGGTCTTCAATGATTTTATAGCTACACTGTGTTATGTGATAATATGAACTAATATTCTGAAAAAATATAAATAAAGAATGATGTTGAAGTGCCATTTTAGAGACACTACATTTTATGGTGAAGATATTGAACATTTGCTTTGTCAGTGGCTCATATCATCACCATGATACAGTGTAGTGTCTCTAAAATGGCAACACCCTTCATTAGTCTCCTCTAGATTATAGTGCAGTACATTATTGATAGTACAATGCATACAACACACTTGTTCATACTTTCTTACAATTTGTATTCATAGTATTACTTAATATGATCGCCATAATACCGTGTATCATGTACTTAAAATTCCTGTAGACTTCATGTATCTTCTGTAAATGATACTACAGCACCTACTGAATACTGAAAGTATGTTTTACCAACTAGGTGTTGTAGTATAATGTACAGGAGACTAATAATGAAGTATGGAGCCATTTAAAACCACCGTAGTGTGTATTACAGGAAAGATATTGCACATTTGCTTTGTTGATGATGCAATTCTGCTGCTCAGTCTGATGAAAGTATATATATACATACTGTATACAGCATATGTCACCTCCCAGGCACCGTAGTTGAGAGAGCAGAGGTACTGAAACATGTGAAGATGAAATATTCAGGACAAATGATGAGGATATGAGCGTCAGTGTGTTATTACTGTTTCTGGCTGGAGGATCTTTTCCCCCTGTTTTAAAGTTGTTGTTTTTTGTGTTGGTTTGATTAATGATGAGCTGAAAGTACAAGATAAACTCCTTGGTTTATTCATGTCAGGCCTCTTCCTGTGACTCTGCTCACTTTATTTTTCCACCTACTCATGATTAATACATTTAATTGCATGTGAACGTGTCGTTTGTCGTTTGCTGTTGTTTCATTGTGTTTCTATTCAGGTTTTCTCTTTTGTTCTCTTTATCAGTTGACACAGGACATTCAGTAAAACAGTAAAACTGTTCTGGGTTTGTTTTCTCTCCCTCACACATAAAGATATTCCTCCCTCTGAATATCACCTGTATCCACTAATTTTTGTTTCCACGTTTCCGATTTTCTTCCTGCCTCGCATTCGACCTCAATCTGTTCCTGTAGGAAACGTGTCTGCATTGTAATGCCTCTGCCTGCTGCTGCTGCTGCTGCTGCTGCTGCTGCTGCTGCTGCTGCTGCTGCTGCTGCTGCTGCTGCTGCTGCTGTGTTCGCCTCTCAGTCTTCACATATTCATGATTGTTGGTTCCATTGTGTCACACACTGCTCAATTTCCATAGAAACAACTGTTAAAAGACAGTAATCTGCCAGTTTTGTATCCATGCTGTTTGGAGAGAAACACACTCACTTCTTTATTATTCCCTCAGGGGTATTCATGTGTGTGTGTGTGTGTGTGTGTTCTTTCTTAAGGGTGAACATTTAAGGATCCCAGCCAACAAGTGCTGTCCAGAATGTGTCTCCTCCTCCCAGGATTCCTGTCAGTATGAAGGACTCATCTATGCAGTAAGTGGAAGTGATGCTCACGCTGATCAGTCAGCCTCTCCTTTAAATACTACAGAAATCAGAATAACAGTGTAAACATTTAAAATGAGCAAAGGAACAGAATTGTAATGAAATTCCACAGAAATTTGTTAAGACGGTGCCTTAACTTAACAAATTGAAAGAAAGTCATTGTGCTATTGATGTATTTGTTTTTGTAATAACTGCCTGATCACTGCATCATCAGCTCACCGGTCCAACCCTGAACCACCGGCGTCGTCGACTTCCACGCTCTGACCTTTTTGTTTTTGTATTCATGGGCTGCTCACGTCTGTGCATTGACTTTGTATGTAAACCCCCATCCAGTGTGAACGCAGCATAACACATGACATTGAAAAGTATTTCATTTATCAAACTTCTCTTGTCAGGTGTGTCAGGTGTTACAGATTTGAATTAGTCGGCTCAAATTTGCTCTATATTGTGATTTGGGTCACGGTAATTTGTAATCTATACAGTTCACATGTACAACATTTGGGAAGCACTGCTCTAAAGAGAGAGAGAGAGATCTATTGAATTGAGTGGTAGTTTGGTGCTCTGACCTGAGCCTCGTCCAAACACCCATTCATGCTCAAAATTGACAGCACGCCTTGGCTCATCGTCTTTGTTAAATGTCACCACGCCTTTCTGTGGTTTTCTCATCTGTCATGACTTTGCTTGTTAAATGGAAAGGCTTTGCTGGAAGTTGACAAGTCCGGTACTTGACTTTTAAGTTCCGGAAACCCTTGAATAGAATTTTCGCGTCTCCCTCGCTCTCACTTCACTTCCTCACAAAGCACAATCACTGTCTGTTCTTTGCCTGTCGAAAGTGTCCTCCAGACTTAATGAGCCGGATACATTTTAGGACAAATGCATGTCCCAAGAGAAGTAATGCCTTTTCTTGGCAGGGTTTGTAGACGCCACGGAAGCAGCTCTCACAGAGCTGGAACCCAGCTGGCGGCCAGTTTGAGGGAGGAGTCGTGGCTTTTTGGAGGGTTTTTCTGGTGGAGCTGATGCTGCTGCTGCTGCTGCTGCTGCTGCTGCTGCTGCTGATGCTGCCACATGCCGCTGGCTGATGCCGCTGATGCTGCTGCTGCTGCTGCTGCTGATGCTGCCGCTGATGCTGCCGTTTGATGCCGCCGATGCTGCTGCTGATGCCAGCCACGCTGCTGCTGCTGCTGCTGCTGCCAAGCGATGCTGCTGATGCTGCTGCTGATGCCGCTGATGCTGCTGCTGATGCTGCTGATGCTGCTGCTGCTGATGCTGCTGCTGCCAAGCGTTGCTGCTGATGCTGCTGCTGCTGATGCTGCTGCTGATGCTGCTGCTCTTCCTCCTTCCACCATAACAATATTTTATTGGTGTATTTTTTTATTTTGAGTATTTGCACCTCTACCAAGGCGATATTTATCTGTCTGTTTACAGAGCGAAACGCAAAATGTAATTATAATGAAATGTTCTGGGGATGTTGTTTATGGCTAAAAGAAGACACTTTTACTCTTGATACTGCGCTGTGATCCAGATTCAGTGGGAAACGGAGCGCTTCCCGGAGCGTACTTTAGGATTTTCTTTGTTGTTTAACCCCGGTGGAAACGAGAGATATCATTACTCCTGAACACACACAGCTGCAGTCAGTGTGACCGGTATTGTGGTCACATGACAGTGGTAGCACATGTGCAAGGCGTGTTTGTAGCTGCTGCGTTCAGTCATGTAGATGTTGACAGTGCACGCGTGACACATGCCTGTGTCTATTTCTGTGTTTCTGCCTCTGGTTGTTCTCCACTCACACGACACGATGTGTTTGTTCCCAAAGACCGATGAAATCCTCCAGACTCCAGAGCACGCAGCTCTTTTAGTGTTGGAATTTTTCATTATTGTGTCTCTGAAAGGTGCCCATGAATAATATGTATTGTTGTTGTTATTATTATTATCTTAAGATCTGTTGACGATGACCTTCCACCTGTAGTATGACATAAACATTTATGGAAAGGTTTAGTTAGAAAGTGGAGTCTACAACTACAGGAATAAATCAGGAATAAATGTCTGTGATGAATCAGCAACTAAAGTCATAGATATGTAAGTGGTGACGAGAGACCAGAGATTTTATTGGATTTGACCTTTTTCAACAGGCACAATGGCCTTGTCTGTTGCACTCTTTCAGCATAGATGTCATTTGATTGGTTTGTGCTTATGCTGGAATATTTACAGAATGTCTTTTTACCCACAATGCACTTCAGCCACGTTCAAAGTGAAGGATCAGTGTTTTAGGTCTAAATGTTGACCACTGAACAGTAAAAGCCAGAGTAATGAGACATTCCACACAGTGAATCAGAGTTTTTAATGCACACTAAGCGCTCTGAGTTTGACTGTAGGCAACAACGACATCTCGCTGATATCTCATTTAGACTGAAAGCTTTTTTTGCAAATGGATGTAAAAGACACATCTAACGCTAATGAAGACCCCTGAGACGTTCATGTGGAAGAACACGTCCCATCAATCCATTTCTGTCAATCGTTTCCCTGAAGCTCTTATTATCAGCTATTAACACTCACTGTGGATCAAGCTGCATGCACTTTGAGCGCCACCTGCTGCTGAGAGCCACTCTGACTCTGCAGGCCGCTAACTTGACTTTGCTGTTGGAGTCTCCTCTCGTCTGTCACTCAGGCTCAGACTTACAAATGTGTCTCGTCCACCGTGAACCGTGAAGCTCTCCTCATCCTGCCGTCTTCCTCACCACCTGTTTCTTCTTGTGTTTGTTCTTTGGTGTCTTACCATCTGTCTGCCTACCTCAGCATGACAGCCAGTGGAGTCCCTCGCCATGTTCACTGTGCGTCTGCTCCCGCGGGAGTGTGTCCTGCGGCGCTCGTCCCTGCCCCCCTCCCAGCTGTTCGGAGGGCGAGAGCCCGTTCACGCCAGCCGGAGAATGCTGTCCAAAGTGTGGCCGCAGTGGAGGTGAGGACTGTTTTGTCTCACATGTCTTTTAAACACCTCAACTGAAAAATAAACACCACCTACTTTATAGTTCATGAAATCATCTCTTCCTTTTGCAGATTAGCTGGAATTTGAATTGTGTTCTTTGTATTGAATGAAATGTGAAAAGCATTGACTGAAGCTGAAGGTTAATGCTTTTCTTCCTCTCAACTGACCTTGTAATAAATAAGACGACTGTAGCAGTGAATCTACGAGGGTTGTGCTGATGGTATATGACAGCAACAAGGTTAGAGGTGAGGGAAAAATCTAAGTGGCTTCATGGGAGCTACAACTACTACTGTTCTGTCAGTAGAGATGTCAACATTCTGAAACTGATGTTGGTTTCTATTTATTTTACTTATTTTAATTTGAATAGAGTTTATTGTTTTTTATTGTATGGCTGCTATTTTTGATTGTGTTTTTATGATTTAAATTTCATTTTAATTTAATTTTGAACCTTTTACTCATTATGCCTTTTATTTATTCTGTACAGCACTTTGGTCCATTGTGGTTTGTTTAAAGTGCTTAACAAATAAAGTTGGATTGAATTGGATTGGTTTAGGTACTGACTGTGTGCTGGAGTTTGTAAACCACTCACTCTCCCACACCAAAGTCCAGAGAGAAAATCAGTGATTTTAGCCACTGGTCCTCTGCTGCCTCGTGTGGTCACTTTGTGTCACTGAAGTAAATCTGAAAGAAGGAACACAGTGATGGAGGCAGCAGTGGGTCGACAACTCCTGTGTGCTGGGAAAACCATGGCAGAGTAATAGGATAGTTTTAGGCCTGTTTGTCACAGATGTGAGTAAAAACATGTCAGTGAGACAGTGACAGTGACAGTGTGCAGCCAAGTTTAGTTTAAAGTCTGTCTCTGCCTTTAAGGAAGAGGAGCAGATTGACTGTAGCACCTGCTCTGAGTGGCCAGTGATGGCGCTGTGACTGACACTGCACAACAAAATTAAATCAGTGAAGTTACAGTGTGCGGCGCACTCACAGAAAAATGTAAATACTTGTGATTTATCCTTTTTCTTAGCTGTGTTACAAAACCATGTTCATTTAATTGAGTCCAAAGGTTTTATTATTGCAAAGCCCTGAAGATGCAAACATCCACACTGCACTGCAATTAAAATGCAAATTTCTGTCAATGCAGTTCTTAATCAGGTCTGTTTTTAAATGCTTTTC
>NW_025321746.1:0-22500 GCF_019176455.1 Solea senegalensis | reverse complement strand
GAAAATCCTTTTCTTCCTTCAGGCTTCACACTGTGTTTGATCAAGTCATTTAAACTGAAAGCGAGAGGAAGACAGAAATGATTTTAACTACAGGAAAATGATGATGACACGTTTAAGAATGGAAACACAAGCTCAATTCACGTCAGTGTTTTCATATATAATATAATCAATGAAAGGAGAATAAGTGGTGTGAACATGTGGTTAATCCCACTTTAATCCTGAAGTGTAGTCATTTAATGCTACGATGAATAAATGCTCATTAAAACTTAAAGTACCAATTAAATGGACACAGAAACACATCCTCTGTAATTATTCACTAATTCTTTACCAAGTTTTCATTGATGAATTAAAAAAAGAAGGATCTATGGGACATTTATCACACAGTCGACTGTGACCATTAAATGCTGTTAATTGTACAAATTGAGCGTTTTTATCACACTTGGCTGATTTCCTGCAGCAGAGCCACGGTGGACTGAACCTCCTGTAAATGTCTGACAGAGAAAACTGCTGCCAACGTTAAAGGGATAGTGCAGATCATTTTAAAGGGTCCTCTGCTGCCTCGTGTGGTCACTTTGTGTCACTGAGGAAAAGCTGAACAAAGGATTTCAAACACTGAAGTGACAAAAGCAGACGTTTGAACGTAGTGATGAGGCGTTGTCATTACAGTCAGGTGTTCGATGTTGAAGAACACCAGTGTATAGAAAGCTTTAGATGATTTAATGAGCTGTAATGAGTGATTATTAACTGTGTCTTCACTCGCCTCATTAACTCATTGATGAACGGCGGAAACTCACTTCACTTCCTCATGTTCCATCATGTGTTTGGAACTAAAAGAGCTTTTGTTGACATGTGGTCACTGCTGTTGTGTGTTCCTCACACACACCGTGTTCTCTGTGTGTGTGTGTGTGTGTGTGTGTGTGTGCTGTTCAATCTCCTCCCTCACACAAAAAGAAGACACACATTGGATTCAGATGAGCTTTGAAACTACCTGCAATTATGTGTGTGCATGTTGTTGTATTTGTTACCTCTTTTTTTGGCATAAACACTGACCTTGTCAGGACCAGTAGTCCACATGGAGACCAAAACCTGGTCTTAATGAGGCAGAACCTCATTTCCGAGGAACTGGTTAAGCTAAGCTTTGGGTTGTGGTCAGGTTAAGGTTAGGGATAAAGCTTTGTTTAGTCTGTACAAACCTGTGTGTGTGTGTGTGTGTTTGCTCCTCTTGGCAGGATGGTGAACAGTGGCAGAAAAACGCCTGCACCACATGTGTGTGTCACCACGGACAGTCCAAATGTCACACACACACCTGTCGGCCAGTCAAGTGTGAAAAGGTCTGTAGACTCTGTCTCTCTCTCTGTCTCTGTCTCTCTCACACACACACAGACACACACAGACACACACAGACACACACACCTCTCTAAAGTATTGTAAAATGTAATGGTTCATGTTATGGACACTTTGTTCTTGTCTCGTTCACATGGCTGTGACAGATTCACGTTGTGGAAAAGTACGACGCGTCTCCTGTCACCAGTCGTTATATCAGTATTTTATGCATTTATTTATTATTTGAAAAACGAATAATAATTTATTCATAAAGTTTGAAGAGTTTTAAAGTTTGTCCATTCTAAAGTACGCAAGGATCAACTTGCCTGATGTATTCAGTGATGTGTGTCTTAAGCTATAGATGATCAGAAAAATAGGAATGACATGTTTTAATCTGTAACTGCACAGATTAAACACTAAAAACATGCAAACTTAAGTTAAAATCAGCCTCATAGGATTGGATTCTGACTCAATGTGACCAGCTGATTTAAGAGCTGTGGCTCAACTGAATTCATCATTTTGAAGCACATTAATTTAGCTTCAGCGTTATAACAAAATCTTTGCTGTACAGAATATTATTAATATGAGCAGCTTCATATTGAAGTTTTAGCAGCAACAAACTTTCACTGACTCTCACAAAATCCACGTCAGTTTAATTCTCCGATGTCTACGTCACATGTTCACGTCTTTCTCTCACTGTGAGACTGACGGAGGTTTGTGAACCACTCACTCTCCCACACCAAAGTCCGGAGAGAAAATCACTGATTTTAACATCACACACACACTTATTTTGTCACTTTGGTGTTTAAAAATCCAACGTTTAGATTGACCTCAGTGACACAAAGTGACCACACGAGGCAGCAGAGGAGCAGCAGCTAAAATCACTGATTCTCTCTCTGGACTTTGGTGTGGGAGAGTGAGTGTTGTCTCACGGTTAACAGATAAAGACGTGCTGCACTGTACACTTCATAAAACCTGGATTATCCCTTTTATTGAAGAAAACGTGCATCCATCATTGTGTTTTTTATATTATTCGAGAACAGTCGACCACTTTGTTGCTAAAGAAGAGGCTAAAACAAACATTATAATCTCTGGATGTATTATTTTACACTAGCTGTATGAACAAGGACCATTAATCCACACAGTTTAGTTCATTTCAGTCTTTTAGCAGGCATGCTGCGTACTAACAATAAAAACACAATAAAAGCAGAGGAGTTATTAAAGTGACATGATGCAATTTACAGTAAAGAGTCCATGTGATTAAAAAAGTGGCCGGGGATGTTCAAGAGAGTTTATTTGAGGGAAAAATAACCTGTTTATTGCTCATTATTTAAAAATTATGTGCTGCACTGCCTCCAGATCGACATCATTAAGATACCAGAGGACAGAAAAACTCCAGTATATGAAGCTGAGTGTCTTGTTGAACAGTGACGTATCAAACGTGTGGAGTTCAGCTCTCATATGCTGTGATAAATCTGATAAAGAGGAAAACACTGTGTGGGGGAAAGCTCTGCAGACTCCCTGCTGCTTCTGTGAAGCCAGTGGAAAAACCCTGTTTGAACCCTGTTTCCATGTCTGGCTTTAAACTTTAACTACGACTTGAAGTGAAAATATTCTCCGCTTTGATTTCAGCATAACTGAGAACATTTTAACAGCTGATTCCCTTCACTGAAGATGGCAGACAAAAAGAGAAAATCCCAACAGGGTCTCACAGAGAGCACATGCTAAGATTCTTGCTAGTGTGTGTCATACAACCACACACACACACTCATGCATCCTCTGATCTCCGTGCTGGAACTCAAACTTCCTCTTAATCTACTTGTTTTTCCTATTTTCTTTCCTAAAAGTCTGACTTTGCTCCCTCTTCAAAGGGTCAGACTAAAGTGAAGCGCGCCGGCCAGTGCTGCGACGAATGTGCTGCTGCCAAGGGAAGCTGCCTGTACGAGGGCACGGTGCGTTACCATGGAGACATGTGGAGCGGCACCGGCTGCGAGTTCTGCAGCTGCGTCCGCGGTCAGGTTCTCTGTCAGGGGGCGGAGTGTGGCCGTGTGGAGTGTCCACAGGTGAGAAAAGTGAAACGTGTTAGTGTGGATTTAACATTTGCTTCTGCACGCAGGATAAAACCTTCTACTCAGGAAAAGGACTAAAAAATAAACAAGTATATTTAGAACGACGCTGATTTAGCATCCAGAGTCACAGCTTCCTTCAGCAGTTAAGGGGAAACTTACAATGATCCTTGTCAAAAATGTCTTTCCCTTAAGGAGGGCAGTCCGTGGCCAAGTGGAAAGTAGAACTTGACTTGTAACCAGAGGGTCGCCGGTTCAAATCCCCACCCGGCCAAAAAGGGCTGGGGTACCCCTGAGCAAGGTACCCAACCCCCAATGCTCCTAATTCTAGGATGGGTCAAAATGCAGAGGAATACTTTCCCTAAGGGGATTAATAAAAACTAACTTTAACTGCCAATCGGGAATCTGGATGCTAACTTCAGCCTCGTGATTCACAACCTGCTATACAAACAGAAATACTCATCCTCGCTTCAGTAGAAAGGCCGGTGGTTGGACCAGGACCCTCATTTAATGAATTGAATTAGTAGTTAATGATTTTGTTTTCACTTCTCATGCTTATTTGTGTCATATAATATGAGAATGGGACTTGGTGTGTGCGTTACAGTGTTAGAACATGAATCCACCTCTGTTGTTGCCTAGTTAACTTCTTAATGCACGACCCTGTTGCTAAGGTTACACACCTAATATTTCCTTCTCATTCTCTTGTGCAGCACATGAGGCCAAACCTTCCAGTTTTATTCGCATCTATATGCTGAAGGTTTTCATCGAGAGGTTTCTACATAGATCAGTCGTGGCCTGATTTATTGAATATTTTATTGCTGAAAATATGGCAAAAATCTCTTTATATGAGATAGTTTTATGGCTGCTGGCTGTATTTTCTGATTTATGGAGCGATAAAATGTGAGCGATCCAAAAATCCCTGAGTGAAAAACTTTGGCTGTAATATGTCAACAAAATGAAACAGGAATATTGAACCAGACAGATTTCATCTCTGTGAATGTTCTTAAAATGAGTTCTTATTGAATTAAATAATGCTTCTTCTTTTTTTGTTGCATAATTAAACATGACATTTATGAAATGGGAAAACAGAACCCTCTTAATTGACTTTGGTGTCTGTTAACGTTTGTTCACTTTTCACGTTTATCTCTGATTATTTTGTGTTAATTGACGCCACAGATCGTTAAGGTTTCATCTCGTCTTTGCCTTTAATTCATTCTAACACAGTGAAGGGAGCGGCCCACTTCATAACCACCGCTGATCCCCCTCCTCTCTCTCACCAATCCATACAACATGGATTTCATCCCAAACACCAACCAACATAGTGACATCTCACATTAGCCTCTCAGTGGTGCGTTTAAAGGCCAGGAAATTGGAATTCTGGTTGATGACACGATTCATTTTGGGGGCAAGAGTGTGAAGGTTAAGGAGGTGTGACCTGCAGGAAGACGCGCACTGAGGAAACCTGAAGCACAGAAATAAAGCAAAACACACATGTGTGCGTTCAGGAGGTCAAACAGTACACAGCTGTTCAGTGCCAACAGAATAACAATAGTTTGAAGTTAATTGGTTGTTCGTCGCTTCTCTTCCATGCTTGCTCCAAAAATCTCTGCAAAACCTCAACTGCAACAAAGCAAAGCAGATGATTGGCTCCTGGGAGGAAGTGGGTGGGATACACCAACATGTCACATCTTTTACCTCAGAAGAAGCGTCTTAAATACACATACACACACATCAAACTTGGCCTAGTTATAGTAGAAAGTAGGACACTGAACAGACGTGGGACGTTCTTTTAGGACAAAAACTAACAAAGGATTTGTTGAGATTATTAGCTGCTGCTGTTACTGTTACTGCTGCTGCTGCTGTTACTGCTTACTGCTGCTACTGTTACTGCTGCTGTTACTGCTGTTACTGTTACTGCTGCTGCTGTTACTGTTACTGCTGCTGCTGCTGCCGCTGATCATTACAGTTGGTAAACGTCATTGAGTGAGAGCAGTGGTCCAGCTCAGAGTAGAGGAAGGTCACTCTGCCGAGAAGATCACAGGTTTCACCCTGTGTGTGTGTGTGTGTGTGTGTGTGTGTGTGTGTGTGTGTGTGTGTACACAATTAACACAAGGTTATTGGTTTAATGACGACACAATTAACACAAGGTTATTGGTTTAATGACGAGTGTGGTTGAATAGGCAGAGAAAAGCCGTGGTGTGCAGTTTCATGGTAATAATGTACAGTAATAGTTGAGTGAGGAACGTCACATCAGTGTGGATGTGATTTTCTTTTTTCCTCTGGGTTTATTTAAGGATTGGGTTCAAACTAAATGGACAGATTCTTTGGAAATGTTCGGCGAGATTAAAGCACTCTTAAAGCTTCAGCACAAAGTGCTATCCACATTATAATCATTTATAATATCAAACATCAGACCAAACTTAAACACATGAGGTCAATGTCAATAAATAAATAATCAAGATTGCCTTTAAAATTGTGAATGAACAAATACAATGTTTATATTGTAATATTCTAGTTATTGTAATACTTGTATTATTACTGTCTCCATTATATTGATCAAACCTGGAAATGCTCCTTTGTTATATGAAGCAAAGGAAGCAGAAAAGATTCACCTTTAAGGAACTAAGAAAATGCATTTTGTAATTATTGAAAACAATATAGAAATCTATAGAATTGTTTTTTTAGATTTGATTGAAGTTTGTCAGTCAGTCAGTCATCATCTAACCGCTTTATCCTCCACCAGAGGGTCGCGGGGGGTGCTGTGCCAATCTCAGCTACATGGGGCGATAGGCGGGGTACACCCTGGACAGTTCGCCAGTCCATCGCAGGGCCACACACACACAGATAGAGACAAACAACCATTCACTCTCACACTCACTCCTACGGTCAATTTAGAGTGTCCAATTCACCTAATCCCCACATTACATGTTTTTGGACTGTGGGAGGAAGCCGGAGAACCCGGAGAGAACCCACGCACACACGGGGAGAACATGCAAACTCCATGCAGAAAGGCCCTTGTTCCAACCGGGGCTCGAACCCGGGTCTTCTCGCTGCAAGGCGAGTGTGCTAACCACTACCCCGCCGTGTGGCCCTATTGAAGTTTGTATTGTTTGTAATATTAAGTAGAAACGTTGAACTAAAAACTGACTTCAGTCAAGAGACAGAAGCAGAAAAGGATGAGTAGATACATTTGTGTTAAACCAGACGAATGGTTTTGTTTGTGTTTCAGGGATCAGCGTTTGTTCACCTGCCGGGGAAATGTTGCCCGGAGTGTTCCTCTGTCAGAGCTGCCTGTCTGCACCAGGGACTCTCCTTCAAGGTACTTCTATCACATTTACATTTTAGATTTAGAATTGCAAGTTAACACCAGGAGAAATGTGAAACATGCGTGTTGACTTTGTTATTTTGATAAGAAAGAAACATCCACACTGAGCTGGATATAATATAGAAGCAGTGATAATTAAAGTTGCAGTGACACAGACTAAACGGGTGTTGGAGCCTGCAACAAGAATCTCTTTCTTATTATTCTGGCTCATGTCTTTCAGTAAGTGTTGGTTAATCATTTATATTCTAGTCCTGGACTCCCACAATGCACGGGCGTGAATTTTTTACATTCTCTGGCAGAGTGTGAAATACTGCAGGACGGTCAGCAGCGGTGCAGACACACAGCGATTATCTGCTCTTTATCTCTCAGAGGGATTCTTCCTCACAATGGTAAACAAAACAACCCGAGAAAAGCACAGTAATGCACCATCATCTCTCTCTGCTGTGAGAGGCTGCTCTGAATACGTCCAAATAATCATCCATGTCCAGACAAACACGGCTCTATTCATACATTTATTGGATTACATGTTCACTTATTCATAATAATAATAATAATAATAACAGGAGTCTGTTATCAAGACATTTGTGCTGATTGATTCACCACCGAACCATTTCAAACGTCCATCCATGTCCACACGAGGGTCGAGGGAGGTGCTGGTGCCAATCCCAGCCGACACAGGGCCAAACAACCCAGGTTGACCCGTGCTGTGATATCAATATAAAAACATCAAACATTTAAAAACAATACAGAGCATCACAAAACAAACAAACTGGAGTCAAAGAAAAGACAGATGCTCGGTGTGTGTGTGTGTGTGTGTGTGTGTGTGTGTGTGTGTGTGTGTGTGTTGATCAAAATCACTGCAAAAAACAATAGGAATACCATAAATACTACACTATAAAAACTAGCAACAGCATTTTAGCTGATTCATGTTAAGTACAGCACCTTTAAAAACACCAATTTACAAAGTAGAAATACACACATATATACAGTATAAACAAAACAAATAACAATGATAATGGCCATATTTACACATCGCGAGCAGAGGACAAAGGAAGTTATTATTCACGTGCTTGCAAAGAAAGAAAAGCAATGAGATAAAATCACATAAATGAAAATGAGTTTTAAGAAGAGATTTAAAAGAAGACACTGATTCAGCAAACCTTCCCAGAGACACCTGTCCTCGGATCTAAGGCTGTGAACATGTCTGTCGTATATTAGATTCAGAAGTGATGGTCACTGTGGACACACAGAGACAAGGACAATAAATTGACATCTACATCTAGTGTTGTTAGTGGGAACACAGAATGTGGAAAGGTGTTTTTAACTAGGGCTCTCGACGATAAGAGTGAATAAAAGTAATAAAAACAATAAAACACAAGATAAAAAGAGAGAAAGGACAACGTCACATGACGGTGAGTGTGTAAAACTTTATCTAAAAGAACACACACGCTTCAGTAAAGTGAGAGAAGTAACAACTTCATCCTTGTCTGTGATGCTCCTGTGTTATTGTGTGAGTGTAGTGATTGAAAAACTCTGACCTCTAACCTTATGACCTTCTTATGAAGTTGTGACTTTGAGAGTTCTTATCAGCACCTGTTTTGTGTCTTTGTCATTCAGCATCTTTACACTTGAAACTGTCCTTCCCTTCACATCCTGTAAATGTCCTCGCCACAGAGACACAGGTTTAATAAAAGATCCTCCTCCTCCTCCTCCTCCTCCTCTGTTTTCTGTTTTTTGTTTCAGGATATGGATCAGTGGACTGATGGCAGCTGTCGGGAGTGCGAGTGCCACGATGCTCAGGTGACTTGTTATCTGCGCTCCTGTCCCTCCTGTCCTCCAGCGACGTTGGCTGTCGCCCGGGACGACCAGTGCTGCCCCGAGTGTCACCCAGGTACACTGCTGCTGTGTGTGTGTGTGTGTGTGTGTGTGTGTGTGTGTGTGTGTGTCCACATTATTTTTAGTCTTAGTCTGGGTTGACACGATGGAAAACAGTGATGGAAACAGTGATGGAACGTTCAGAACCACGTTCACACTGGTTCTGAACGTGTCACAGAAGCTGTACGAACACTTTCCGTTGCTGTTTCTCCTCGTCGTTGGGACCTGAAATGACAAATGACATGTAAATGGTCTCATAACAGAAGAGAAGAACTTTGATTTATAAAAAAGTCAAGTGCTCTGCTGCACACAGATTTGATTTGATCCGCCTTCATTCCAGCACGGACCTGCATTTTAAGGGGGAGTTTATGTGTTTTGAAGTGTCACCGTATGAAGCACTGATCGCCCCGTACTGCTGAACAGCTGTCGTAGAGTCGTAGAGGCTTTAAAGACTCTGTGTCAGTCTAAGTCTACGATATCTTAAGAACACGTCTTTATCTCACTGTTAGACTTCTTTTTAGACAGGAAACCACTCACTCTCCCACACCAAAGTTTTTCTGTGTGAACTGTCATGAAATTTCACATGAACTGATTTTTCATTTAAAAATGAAATGAATGAATGAATGTCCATCCCTATGAAAACAATAAGTGTCATTAGTCTTTCACACTGAAGCCTTTGCTTGGTCTGCAGCCTCTGTATAAATAACATCTAAAAATACTACACATGGAAATGAGAGGCTGGTTGCATAATGTAGGTGAGAGTGGGAGGAGCCAGAGTCCAGAGACTTATACAGTCAATGCAAACTGTCCTTGGGTAGAAAGACAGAGTGTGTCCACGTGTCCTCCATCTGTCTCATTCTTCTCATAACTTGTGTTAATTCAACTCATTTACATTCAGTTCTGCGGCTTCATTCAAACTGACAGTGATGATGTACTTTGAATTTCTATGCCTGTTTTTTTTCTGAATTCATTTTCAAACAGTGAAAGCATCATTTGAAGTTATTTTCCACTGCTTTGAAAAATCAGAGAACGTAAAAAGTCAGTGAACACAGCGGCTCTTTGCCTCCCGCGAGCTTAAAAGACACTTGAATGAAAAAGGATTGTGACTTTGTCACAGGACACTGCACTGATGTAACAATCAACACCACAGACTGTAATCAAGTGCAATTAAACACCAAAAGTCTAACGGTCGCCATGTTTAGCTCATTCTTGTCAAATCTAACACTGGAGGGAGTGCGTTTTGTGCTGTTATGTCAGCTGACGGCTTCCGTAGTTTTTAAATTTAAAGATTTACCCCAAGAGACAACTTCACACTGGACCTGTGGCAGAAGACTGGGCTAATAATAAAATCCACGTCACTTTAAGTCTGCGACGTACACGATGCATCGTCAGGAAACGGCACAAATTAAGTCTGTTATTAATCTGAGTTTATACTATATCCCTCCATATGAGACGCAGTCAGTGTCCTCATCCATCTGTCTCATTGTGCGTCTCATCATGTGTCTCATTGTGTGTCTCATCGTGTGTCTCATTATGTGTCTCATCGTACGTCTTGTGTCTCGTGTGTCTCACTGTGTGTCTCATTATGTCTCATTGTGTGTCTCATTGTGTGTCCTGTGTCTCATCGTCGTCTCATCATGTGTCTCATCGTCTCATGTGTCTCATGTGTGTCTCATGTGTCTCATCTTCTCATCATGTGTCTCATTATTGTGTCTCATCATGTGTCTCATTGCGTCTCATGTGTCTCATCATGTGTCTCATCGTGTCTCATGTGTCTCATTATGTGTGTATGTGTGTGTCTCATTGTCTCATTATGTGTCTCATTATGTGTGTCTCATGTGTCTCATTATGTGTCAGTGGTGTCTCATCATGTGTCTCATTATGTGTCTCATCGTGTGTCTCATTATGTGTCTCATCATGTCTCATTATATGTCTCATCATGTATATTCTCATTATGTGTCATATCGTATTTCTCATACTCATCGTGTTCTTCATCTGTCATCGCTATTGTGTGTCTCATCGCTTCTCATCGCATGTATCGTGTGTATCCCATCATGCGTGTCTCATCGTGTGTCTCATCGTGTGTCTCATCGTGTGTCTCATCATGTGTCTCATTATGTGTCTCATTGACTGAGACTCCAGACTGTCAAACAAACAAACAAACAAACACACTTCTGTCATTTCCTACACAGATAAACACCCCGGCAGACATTTAAACTGTCAGTTAACATTGTTTACATTTATAAAGACTGCTAATGAATGAATAATTGAAGTTGGTCCAGAGAGACAGTTGTTATTGCTCCATACATTTGTGCTCTTGAGGCTGATGAGCTGATTTTATGAGGCTGAATTGGATGAAGTTATTTTGTTGTCTTTGCTCCGAGCTGTATTATTTAGAGCAGCGTATTAAAATGTCTAAAAGCTAAAACCACAGTGAATTCACAGCAAAGACGCCAGAGTCTCATTAGTCCTAGGAAACAATGGGGGAAACCTATGACGTCCAATAACCTGAAGTTACTGCTTATTTTTGCATGAGGAAATATTTCATTCAGCAGACGAACAGAAGAGCACATGTGTTATTGATGACATTCCATTTGTTTCATTCTCAGTGAGCTTCTTTATTTATTCATGATTCTTTTAAACAGGGACAGCACATTAACATGTAAATATTATAGATTACAGCCATTGGCTGTTATAAATCTGTAGTTCCGAGTCAAGTTAACGGAACAAGACAAAATACTTAAGAACGCGCACAGTGAACGTGAACAAAAAAGTCATGGAGTGACATTCACCGTTTCACAAACAAGCCATTAGAGAAATGACAGGTGTTAAAGAAAGAGAACTGATGAAACATGGGCTAAATACTAAAAAACCTGAAAACATCATCGTTAATTATAATAACCATGACAACATGAGTCATTTTCTGTCTCAATGTTACATTTAAATAGTTTTTCTAGGTTCAGTGAATTTGAATAATCTAAATGTAAAAGAAGAAAACAAAGATATTTCTGTCTTTTGTTTTTCTTTTGTTCATTTGTGGTGAGTGAGTGAGTGAGTGAGTGAGTGAGTCACAGACACTGAGCCTTTGACGCTTCTATCAACACAATATTAACACAAACCTCAGAAGAAAATAAGAAAAAAAAAGCCACTCAAACACTCTGGGAGAATCTTTTATCTTTGTGAAGACTTGAAGTCGTCCATTAATTCTTTTCTCTTCATCTGTTCATGCTCGTCACGCTCCAGACTGAACATGATGGCGTGTGTTTATGGTGAATAATAATGTTCCTGTTTGTTAGTCATGTGATGCATGCATGAACGCATGATCGATGTTTTCACTCTGCGTTAAACCTCAGTTTGTCTCTTAGTAAAAATAGGACATTTAAAGCGTCCGCTGGGTTTCTTTTTTGCAGCTGGAATCCTAAAGTGTCCTTTAATGCGACGCCACAGCCTCACCGTGCTGCTCCCTCACAGTTTAACTGCTTCAAATCCATCTCAAAGTGATTCTTTCACTCACCAGAGTGTGACATAAACATAATCACAGTGACATACCATCAAATACACGTGTTATTACTGCGTCATTGTTATTTTAGGCACAGCCAACAAATAGAATGTTTGTGAACGTGTTTTAGAGGGATACTGAAGGATTTCACTGTTTTTCATAAACCTTCCTTTAAGCCTGTTAATCACAGCCTCACTCGCTGCTGTGTTCACATCAAAATCACTCTTGGTTTAGGTTGTTAAATACTTTATTGTTATTGATGCGTCGCATAGTTGTCAGTTAGTTAACACGTCCTCTGCGTGATATCGTCAAAGACAGCTGCTGTTAATGAAAATAGAACAGTAAGACTGAAGAAAACAGTGGTTCATGTGTCAGTCAGTCAGTGTGAGTATAGAAACACGTTTCAACCCTCGACATGTTCATTTGCCTTTAGAGACGCTCCACTGAACCCAAGGAAGGCTGAGAAATGTTGACATGAATGAGACATGAATGAAGACATGAATGAGACATGATTGAGACATGAATGAGACATGAATGAGACATGAATGAGACATGAATGAAGACATGAATGAGACATGATTGAGACATGAATGAGACGATTGAAGACATGAATGACATGAATGTAGACATGAAGATGAATGAAGACATGAATGAGACATGATTGAACATGAATGAGACATGAATGAGACATGATTGAGACATGATTGAGACATGAATGAGACATGAATGAGACATGAATGAAGACATGAATGAGACATGATTGATGAATGAGACATGAATGAGACATGAATGAGACATGAATGAGACGATTGAAGACATGAATGAGACATGAATGAGACATGAATGAAGACATGAATGAGACATGAATGAGACATGATTGAGACATGAATGAGACATGAATGAGAATGAGACATGAATGAGACATTGAAGACATGAATGAGACATGAATGAGACATGAATGAAGACATGAATGAGACATGAATGAGACATGATTGAGACATGAATGAGACATGAATGAAGACATGAATGAGACATGATTGAGACATGAATGAGACATGAATGAAGACATGAATGTAGACATGAATGAGGTCAGGTGAATCAGGTGAACCTGCTTGTCTCCTCGATTGTCCGCGTCTGTTGTTTTGAGACAAACTCTCAGGCTGTAATTTAGTGCTTCAGGGATTCTGACTCGCTGTGTTTGTGAGGAAAGTGTGACTCGTGCTAGAGACTGAGCTGCTTCAGCCTCCAGAGGAAGAGAATTCAATTCTGCTTCATTTCCACGGTGGAGTTTTTCTGTCATTTTCCGCTCATTTGTCTCCTTTGTTTAACGCTGAGGGAACAGATGCCAGACGAGAGCGTGAGCTAAACTGTTTGAATTTCATGCTTTTATCTCGTCACACCTGCATCATCACTATCAATCTTTCTATTCAATAAATAAAAAAGCACACAATCAATTTACACTCTGTTCAGACCAGAGCAAAGGACCGGGATCACAGCTGTTTTATCGTTTCAAACGTTCTACAAATGAATTTTAAGACTCTTAGTTTGACACATTCATACGTTCACAGAAGAAAACAACAGTAAACATACAAATAAATGTGAGTCAAAGTAGCGAGCCATGACCTGCTGTCAAGTGTAAAGTAAACTTGTGAGTGGGGATATGCTAATTGTTTGTGTTGCTAGGCAACAGTCAAGTCGGTCAAGTTGTGGAACTATTTGTGTTGAAATGTGTTTAAATAACTGCTGAATATGTGAATAAAATATGTAAATCATTCATTCTTCTGCAGTGTTGTATAAAATCATCCTGAGTGGCAGTGCTGCTCTCTAGTGTTGACCTGGGTATTGATTTAAAAACACCTAAAAAAAAAAAAAGGACTTATTTCGATACCAATTTGGATTCAATTTATTTCCAGAAAGAAACGATTGAGTGGAATGTTATCAAAGTCATTTTCCCTGGGTTTGTGTTTTCAGTCCAGTGTCACGTGGACTGTCTGTCGTGTTCTGGAACTGCTGACCACTGTGAGACCTGCAGAGACCTGAAGGCTGTCCTGCACCTGGGCCGCTGTCTGTCCATCTGTCCCCCCGGTCACTACGCTGAAGGACGAGTGTGTTCAGGTACGTCCTTTGTTGACTGCACATGAATGCACTTACTGCCCCCTGTCTTCCACTTTTCTCATTTCACTCAAACACCGAATACATACATATGGCTTCTTCTTCTTTGCTTGTTTTTAACTTTTCTTCAATGTTCATCAAGGTTAAAAATGCAATTTCTTGCTCAAATTGAAATACATGTTCAGGACTTGGACATTAGTGTGACATTGTGCAGTACTGCGAGTTTAGTTCAATCATTGTTGGTCCAGTTTATGTTCAGGACTCAGCCCTGAAATAAAGACATAAAGAAAGAGATAAAGGCCTGTAACTTCAAAATGTCTTTTTTATGCAAAGGACATTTTTACACATATTAATGTGTTGACACGAACCAAGCTAATCTCCTGAATTTAGAGCAGCAGATTAAAACACGAGGACCATGAGAGTGAAACCATGACTGTAGTATCAAACGGTTCTTTTAGGTCTTTTAACTGGTCATTTGTGAGCAGCTGGTTAAGTTTAGGACTAAGACTAGAATAGGTTAGAGTTAGTTATTAACTGGTTTGGTTCGGCTGTCTGAAGCAAGTCCTTGAAAGGATCGCTGTATGAACCTGTGTGTGTGTGTTGCCTCCTTGACTGAGCCATGAACCGTGACACCTTTAATCTTCGTAGCTTTTCAGCCGCTTGAGTATCAGCTGTGTGTCTCTTATTTACACACTTACTTATTTCACTAGTTCACTAGTCACTTATTTACACACTTACTTATTTCACTAGTTCACTAGTCACTTATTTCACTAGTCACTTATTCACTCACTTACTTATTTCACTAGTTCACCAGTCTCTTATTTACACACTTACTTATTTCACTAGTTCACTAGTCACTTATTTACACACTTACTTATTTCACTAGTTCACTAGTTCACTTATTTCACTAGTCACTTATTCACTCACTTACTTATTTCACTAGTTCACCAGTCACTTATTTACACACTTACTTATTTCACTAGTCACTTATTTCACTAGTCACTTATTCACTCACTCCTTATTTCACTAGTCACCAGTCACTTTTACATTTCACTAGTACTAGTTCTTAGTTTCTCACTTACTTATTTCACTAGTCACTTATTTACTCACTTAGTCTATTAGTCACTTATTTACTCACTTATTTCACTAGTCACTCTTTTACTCACTTACTTATTTCACTAGTCACTTATTTACTCACTTGTTCACTTAGTCACTAGTCACTTATTTCACTTACTTATTTCACTAGTTCACCACACTTACTTATTTCACTTATTTCACTGTTCAGTTCACTAGTCACTTATTTACATACTTACTTATTTCACTACTACTTATTGCTATTTACTCACACTTATTTTCACTGTCACTCACTTGTTACTAGTTCACCAGTCTTATTTACACCGTTCACTTCACTTATTTACTCACTCTTAGTTCACTAGTCACTTGTTACTCACTTACTTATTTCACTAGTTCACTGTCTTATTTACTCACTTACTTATTTCACTAGTTCACTAGTCACTACTCACTTACTTAGTTCACTAGTCACTTATTTACTCACTTACTTATTTCACTAGTTCACTAGTCACTTATTTACACACTTACTTACTTGTTCACTAGTTCACTGTCACTTATTCACTCACTTACTTATTTCACTAGTTCACCAGTCACTTATTTACATACTTACTTATTTCACTAGTCACTCACTAGTCACTTATTTACTCACTTACTTATTTCACTAGTCACTTATTTACTCACTTAGTTCATTAGTCACTTATTTACTCACTTATTTCACTAGTCACTTATTTACTCACTTACTTATTTCACTAGTTCAGTCATATTTACTCACTTATTTCACTAGTTCACTAGTCACTTATTTACTCACTTACTTAGTTCACTAGTCACTTATTTACTCACTTACTTATTTCACTAGTTCACTAGTATTTACTCACTTACTTATTTCACTAGTTCACTAGTCACTTATTTACTCACTTACACTAGTACACTTAGTTCACTAGTCACTTATTTACACACTTACTTACTTATTTCACTAGTTCACTAGACTTACTTCATGACTAACTTGGTGGCTTGTTGTCAGTGACCTACAGCCTGCCAGTCGTCCTACCTTTCCAGCAGGTGGGACTACTTGAGTGCCGAGCACGATGTTCACTAGTCACTTATTTACACACTTACTTACTTATTTCACTAGTTCACTGGTCACTTATTTACAGACTTACTTCATGACTAACTTGGTGGCTTGTTGTCAGTGACCTGCTGTTGTCCCCCCCCTCCCCCCCCCACAGCCTGCCAGTCGTCCTGTGCCACCTGTTCCAGCAGGTGGGACTGCCTCTCGTGTGGCTCACAGCGCCCCCTGCTGAGTGCCGAGCACGATCAGTGCCTCACTTCCTGCCCCCGGGGCTCATACCAGCACGACCAGACACACTGTCGCCGTGAGTATCACAGCTCGTCATGTGATTTAATGTGTTTCCCACCGCGCCACCGTGGTGGTCCAATGACATTTGGCTCAGAGACAGAGAGACAGACAGAGAGTGAGAGATAGAGAGACACACAGAGTCAGAGAGAGAGACAGATAGAGAGAGGTAAAATACTGCTGCTGCAGATTTGTCTCTGAGCTGCTTCACTCTCACTGTTTAAATCTGTCAGAGATGTGAGTTTAGATGAATGAAATGAGGTCAGAGTTCATTTATTTTGAAGAGTTATGAGAATCAAGTCGTAGCTAATAAAATCTACGACATCTTAAGAACACGTTCACGTCTTTATCTTACTGTGAGACACACTTTTCCAACAGGAAAGTGAAGTTTGTAAAGCACTCACTCTGCCACACCAAAGTCCACAGAGAAAACCAGTGATTTTAACATCACACACACACACACACACTGCTGCCTCCATCACTGAGTTCAAATGTCTGATTTTGTCACTTTAGTGTTTGAAAATCCTTTATTCTGATTGACCTGAGTGACACAAAGTGACCACACGAGGCAGCAGAGGAGCAGCAGTAGCTGCTGATTTTCTCTCTGGGCTTTGGTGTGGGAGAGTGAGTGGTTTACAGACGTCTGTCTCACAGTGAGATGGAGACGTGATCATCGTAGACCTAAACTGACGTAGATTTTATTGTCCTTGGATTGAACTGAGATGTAGTTGATTATTGTATTACATGATTCTATGTCGTAGGTTCATTGCTTTATGCTGAATGACACTTATTCACTCAGGCTGATGACTTGGTGACAGATGATCACATTATTTTCCTTCTGGTCTTCTTTATCTAAAATCAGATCAGTGATTTGTTTTCTTACATTCTCACTCAGTGTCTAACGATGTGTGACTGGTAATCAGAATATTTGACCCTTTAGAGGGAAAAAGAAAGAAAGTCTCTCTTTCTCTCTGTCAGGGCTCAAAGTTTTCAGACACTTTTTATTAGGTTTTCACACTTTTATAGAAAGTTTATCCGGGACTAACGTTAGTTTCTTGAAACGACAGTAAGTATTTCTACACTAATGTCATGATATTTCTTATATTTCTTTTTCTTTTATGTTTAGTGAAACAGTTTTTGTCGTAAATGTAAGACTTAATTCTTGTAAATTTAAAACTCTAATACTCCGTAGTAGTGACATGTTTTTGTGTAGGAATATTTTTGTTCCTTAATTTCATGCGTAAGTTTTGTTTTTTTTATTGCTAGTTTACATATTTTATAACTTCACTCTGATTTGTTTTGATTCATGTTTTTGTGACTTTGTCTGAGTAACTGAAGCAAAGCTCGTGTGATGCCTCAAAATTCAAAATCCATTCCCTTCTTAAATTTTTCCCTACTGAATTTCTCTTTTTGCCCAAACTTTAACTGGAACAGCATTTAATCCCATGTATGTGTGTGTGTGTGTGTGTGAACATGACCAATCACCGCTCACTGTGTATAATAGAAATCCACAGAGCAGTAATCAGTAATGGACTTCACTGTTAGCGTTAGTGCTAATCCTGTATGAGTGCGTAACATCCACAGTAAATGAAAGTGAACCATGCTAATGTACACCGGACACTGCTGTTGACTCACTCTGTGTGTGTGTGTGTGTGTGTGTGTGTGTGTGTGTGAGAGCAGTGTGATTAAATTCCACTCAGTTCTGACGCTCAGTTTCACACTTGAATGAATGATTGTCAGGAGGATTGAAATCCCTGTGAGGCTGCTGCAGCTCTGAGGCTGAGCTTAAAGACGACGCAGTGTAGAATCCTGCTGTGTCTCCATCCATCCCTCTTCATCTTCCCTGTGGAGAAGCTCACTTCATGCATGAATGCTGCCTCTCCACTGCCTCAGCGCCACACACAGTGTTTGAAGACAATCTGCTGTCATGAGTGCTTCACCCTGCAGACTCTTGTTTT
This sequence comes from Solea senegalensis, assembly GCF_019176455.1. Lineage (NCBI taxonomy): Eukaryota > Metazoa > Chordata > Actinopteri > Pleuronectiformes > Soleidae > Solea > Solea senegalensis. The sequence continues at coordinate 3,917 of NW_025321746.1, read as the reverse complement.
TACCCAATCTTCTGCATATTCTTATTTTTGCAGAATCTTCTTCAGAAACTTCTTCAGATTTTTCTTTCTTCAGAATCCTCAGTCTTCTCTCTGCAGATTCTTCTGCTGCAGATTCTCGTCAAGCTTCGTCTCTTTTTGCACGTTTTAAAGACGACCACAGTGCTGCAGCATTGTGATTGAGTTGTGGGCGGGATTTAAAGAGAATTACAGTCGTCCAGTTTCCTAGATCAGATGTTGAGAGGAAACGTCTGGCTTCGGTTCCGAGTTGGAAGAAGCTGATCCTGACAGTGGAACTTACCTGCCTCTGTTAAATACAACATGGATTTAGGAGGAAATAATGATTTCAGAGAGTTGATGAAAGAGTTCAGATTCATGAGGAACGCTGGACTTTTCTATAAACACAACAAAGTCTTTCATCCGTCAAACCCCAATCACAGATTAACAAATCTGATGGATTGAAAAAGTCTTTAATCTCAGATTGAATATCAGTCACTCACACATTTTACAGTGAGTTAATAAAACAACAATGGAAATGCTCGTTCATTCATTCATGCTTCATGTGATTCTCAGACACTGTTCACTTCACAAAGAGGAAAGAGACATTTTTCAAATGAATGTTGGGATCAGAAAAAGAAGAATAGAATCTAATTGAATCACCTTTCATTTATGATCAAATATCACACACTGTTAGTTCTTTATTCTCTTTATTTATCTTTATACTCAACGGAGGAAATTCATTCATGTCATCATCTGTCTAAAATTACTTTAAGAAAATCATTCATAAAAATAGAATCGATTTCAAAATGTTTTTTTCTGATGTGAAATCAGCTGTGGGGGCTGTTGATTTTAAGATTTCTAGGGGGCGCTGTGTCTCCATTGTGTCTGCCATGCACAGTCCTGTGACCCACATCAGACCTGAAGTCTTGCTACTGTTCAGTGTGTCAAGTTTCATGAGTATTCAAGTATCTGTCGGCCACCAGGACCAGCAGAATGTGCACTGTTGCCATGGTAACCTCATTTTTGAAAAATGTCATAATATTCTCCACATCATTGCATCATTGTGGGATTTTTAGGGACGTGACTGCACTCGAGGTGGATCCGATAATCCCTGTGAGAACAGCGCGTGACATTGAAATATAAGTTTTGTTTCTGTTGCCACTAGGGGGTGCTCTCTTCAAAATGTAATATGTCCACGTAGTTGTCTTCAAGGCGGGGCTAATGTCAATCAGGGCAAGTTTGGTTCTGATTGGACCTTGTTTAGTAGAGTTAGAAGAATTTTTGCTGAGACATTGGAGTGAACTTTGCCGCCCCCTAGTGCCCACACATGAAAACATTAAAAGAAGCTTTTGATCCCTTTCAATCCTTAGCTTGTCCTTATCTTCTTGAAAATCTGTGATTTCAGTCAACTTCTACGATGACTTCTTTCAAAAATCACTGAAATCACTGCAAAAATACCAGTTCAATCCAAAACTGTCCTGGTGTGTGTGTGTGTGTGTGTGTGTGTGTGTGTGTGTGTGTGTGGATAACTTTGCTGTTTGGGCTGAACATGAAAATAAATTGCTTTCCTCACTAGGTCAGAATAGTACTGCAGACGTAATCCTCCTGTGTGTGTGTGTGTGTGTGTGTGTGTTTGCTTCATCAGCTAAAGTAGTATTTTTTGTAAATCCCTCGTTGAATGAGATTGTGATTATGGTGAAAATGGTATGAGTAAATGTGGCCTGTGAATGTTTTAATATTAATGTGAGAGCAGTTCACAGAGGAACGAATGCATCTGTACTCTGTGTCCACTCCTCACACAGTTCATCCTGCTCCACTGTTTTGCCTCAGTTATTAAAAATCATAGAGTGACTGTGTGACTGTGCTATGATTGCATTATTACCTCAGGGCTCATATTTTATAATGAAATGACCTCATCATTACTATAGATTGTCTTTTCAATCTTAATTGACAGGTTGGGTTTTTTTCAGATTGTGCAAATCAGTCAATTATGAGCAATAGTTATTAGTGATTCATTGATGTTAAGAATGAATGAATGAATGTCACCACTGATGTTGTCGCACAGAGCTGAGGACTCGTGGAGTCTCTCTATCTCTTCAACACTCTGACGAGGAGGCGGAGGAGGAGGAGATAATGGAGCGGGAGGAGGAGTGAGGAAAGAGAGACATGAAGGAGGAGGAACGAAGCTTAAAGGAGGAGGGTGACAGCAAGAGAGATACACATTAATACTGAAGAAATTCACTTGCACACTGAGAGAAAGAAAAATGACAGGAAGTGTAGAGTGAAGGTCAAAGGCCGAAGGAGAGACGAGCTTGGACAGAGAACAGAGAGCATCATGGGAAAAAAGTGAGAGGGGTCACTTCTTCACAGAGAGAGACAAAGACAGGGAGATGGAGGGAAAAGTGCTGAGAAGACAGGAAAGTGTCTCAGCTGTCAGTCAATGTCTCTGTGAGAACTGTGAAACTTTACTCTTCTACCGAAACAATGTGCTCACTCATTTACAGCCAGACTTTTTAAACTTCAGTCGACTAATAACCCCACACAGCAACGCCTGGTCAACCATGATCGACCATGATCGACCGTGATCAACCATAGTCGACCATGATCGACCATGATCGACCGTGATCGACCATAGTCGACCGTGATCGACCATAGTCGACCGTGATCGACCATGATCGACCGTGATCGACCATAGTCGACCATGATCGACCATAGTCGACCATGATCGACCATAGTCGACCATAATTGACAGTCAGTAATGCTTATTCTCTACTCCCATATGTTACAATAAGGGCATTAAAAAGGTGAAGTTTTGCTTGATTACAGTTAAATATGAAAAAATATTTTGTGCTATATATATGTGTTCTTTTTTTTCTATTATATTATTATACATAAATAATTGTTGGGAAAAAGTGATGTTCAACTTTACCGACACAAATATTTAATAAATGTCAACTAAAGAAAACATTTATAGTCACTTACAACAGTAGCTCTGTAGAGCTTTAATTAACTGTTAGTTCATGCTAATGACAATGTTGTCTAAAGTCTAATGTTAACTGCCCTTATTTAACAAGACAGGATAAAACAAAAGAATAATAGAATAAGACTGACACACCCACTCATACACAACTGTTCATTCCATTATTTCAGACAAAATAATGTTGCTTTTTTAATTATTTAGATTAAGATTATTTGGCTGAATTCTCTGTTGTTTGTTCCATCAGTTTAATGTGATGTCAGTTCTGCATCGTTCTTCATGCTTCCAGTGTTTTTCAGTGCAAATGAACAAAAGATGAGTCTGTGTGTGTGTGTGTGTGTGTGTGTGTGTGTGTGTGTGTGTGTGTGTGTGTGTGTGTGTGTGTGTGTGTGTGTGTGTGTGAGATGTGTTGCCTGGAAGGGAAAAAGATGAAAATCTGTTGAAATCAGCAGAATATTTAATCTCCAGTGTTTTTCCCGCTTCAGTTACATATTTGACAAACTTTCATCAGCTGATTAAATTAATGACATTCTCCTCGGCCTCGTGTCTTTTTGCTTTTCTGAATTCCTTCATTTCGCCTCGTCAGCCATTTTCGTTTTTTATGAATCCCTCACTTCATGACCTTTAACCCCACACGTCTTTGACAGATCTGTCACTGTTGTCAAATGTAATTGTGTTTTCCCGTTGTTTAATTGAGTTGCGTTGGGTTTAATTGTGGACTTTTATTGCACGTGGTCTGAAATGATGTTTTCCTGGTTTTCCTCTCTCTCTCACCAGACTGTGATGAGTCATGCTCGGATTGCCGCGGGCCGAGTCGACAGGAGTGTGTGTCGTGTTCAGACCCGGCTGCTCTGCTCAAACATGGTGAATGTGTCCCTGAATGCGGCGTTGGCTTCTACAGTCAGGACGGCGTCTGCTCTGGTAAATCCACACACACACACAC
>NW_025321745.1:0-3874 GCF_019176455.1 Solea senegalensis | reverse complement strand
TGCTGCAGAGAGACAGTGTAAATCTTTGAGTCTTTGAATCTTTGAGTCATTGGTTTTTAAAAGTGTGGTTCTCTGAGTTACTGTGAGCGCCCCCTGCTGCAGAGAGTCAGTGTAAATCTTTGAGTCTTTGAATCTTTGAGTCATTGGTTTTTAAAAGTGTGGTTCTCTGAGTTACTGTGAGCGCCCCCTGCTGCAGAGAGTCAGTGTAAATCTTTGTTCTCTGTGAGCACAAACAAAATTAAAGACGTCGTGAACAGTGAATCAGAGCGAATGACTCAGCAGAAATGATCTTATCTCTCTGTCACACCCTATCAGCGCCGCCGGGGCTGCTGGGACTTTAGTGCCTTGCTGAAGGGCAGTGTGAGGTAACGCGGTCTCCCACTCCCACATTGTGTCGTGTGGTTGTGATGTTTTTCACTTCACATGATGTGCTTTATTATTCCTCTGTGAATCAGCCGCTCATCTTCTGTCTCTCAGTGTCCTCGATGTCCTTGTTGTCCTTCAGTGAGACACAAATCACTCTGACCAGAAGAACAGTGACAAAACTGAACCAATAACATCCACAAAGATGTTTACTTGATTGTATGTGATCAAAGCAGCGCCCCCTGTTGGTCCATGTTCTCTAAATCTGCTTCAAACATTTAACGATCGATATTCAAACCTAATTCAACCTTCAGAAGAAACTTAAACTCACAGAGAGACAACTTTGGAACCTTCATCTTCATCACCTCAGTGTGACTTTACCAGCAGGCTAAATTTAACCGGAGGCTAATAGAGAAGTTTTCAGCCTCATTGACTTTCTGAGACTAAAAGTAGCTGTGAGATTAGAGAACAGGGGAAGGTTCTGAGGAACAGGTGCAGGTCCTGAGGAACAGGTGAAGGTTCTGAAGAACAGGGGAAGGTCCTGAGGAACAGGTGAAGGTTCTGAAGAACAGGGGAAGGTCCTGAGGAACAGGTGTGGTTCTGAAGAACAGGTTCTGAAGAACAGGGAAGGTCCTGAGGAACAGGTGAAGGTTCTGAGGAACAGGTGACTTCTGAGGAACAGGTGAAGGTTCTGAAGAACAGGGGAAGGTCCTGAGGAACAGGTGAAGGTTCTGAGGAACAGGTGAAGGTTCTGAAGAACAGGGGAAGGTCCTGAGGAACAGGTGACGGTTCTGAAGAACAGGGGAAGGTCCTGAGGAACAGGTGACGGTTCTGAAGAACAGGGGAAGGTCCTGAGGAACAGGTGACGGTTCTCTCAGCAGGTGGTTTGTTGTGATGTTGGTGTTTAAATGTATGATGGTGTTAAACTCTTTGATGTTCAGAAAAGTGTTGACATGTTATCAAAGGAAGTTTGACTTTGAGCTCTTGTTTGCTTTGTTATTGTCTTATCGTCACAGATCATAAAGTTTTATTGCCTAGATTAAAACATTCCAGAGACGACGTCTCATAAACCTTTTTATACTGAGTTCACATAAACAAATATTTGTTTAAATTTACTGTAACAGGATTGGCTGTGGCCTCAAGTCAAAGGTTACACAGTGAGGAGTTGACTATTGTTACAGATTTAGAAACAACTTTGTTCAAAAGCATCTGGAAATGGTTCTGGACATAGTGAAGAACGTCTGTCTTAGTGGTGGAGAAGATGTGTAGGACTTTTTTGTGGATCTTCTGTTCTAAAGGTTGTTGTGAGTTTTGGAAACTTGACTCAGTGTTGACCTTCAGAAGGTTCATGCAGGTCCTGGTGTTTGTTGACTTCAGTCTCTAAAGTTTGTTGAAGGTTCAATCATGTAGTTTTGGTAAATCAATAATCAACTCATCTCTGAGGTTCCATGAGGTTTGTATTGGTCTTTAAAAGGTTCTAATGAGCAGTGATGCGGTTTAAGTCTTTAAGGGTCTTTGAGAGTCTTTACGGGTCTTTAATAGTCTTTACTGGTTTTTGAGAGTCTTAACGGGTCTTTCATGGCGTATTTCCACCGGCTCTACTCGCCACGGTTTAAGTAGCATTTCCACTAGCATAGTAACCTGGTACCAGGTACTATGTTTAGTACCTGCTCCAGTGAGGTTCCAAAAGCGTGCCGAGTAGGTAACTATGTAACAATCCTAAAAACGTGGGTTAATCTCCAACAACTACAGGACTACAGGAGTCTGGTGTAACATCACCAGTCACTCGTGTGTGTGTGTGTGTGTGCGTGTGTCACATATAAAACAAAGTCACCGCAGTTTCACTGCTCTCTAAGAGTCTTTACTGCTCTTAAGAGTCTTTACTGCTCTTTAAGAGTCTTTACTGGTCTTCAAGAGTCTTAAAGAGTCTTTACTGCGCTTTAATAGTCTTGACTGGTCTTTAATGGTCTTTAAGAGTCTTTGCTGCTCTTTAATAGTCTTGACTGGTCTTTAATGGTCTTTAAGAGTCTTTACTGCTCTTTACTGCTCTTTTAATAGTCTTGACTGGCCCACGGTCTTTAAGAGTCTTTACTGGTCTTCAAGCTGCCTTTAAGAGTCTTTACTGCTCTTTTAAGAGTCTTTACTGCTCTTTCAGTCTTACTGCTCTTAAGAGTCTTAACTGCTCTTAAGAGTCTTTACTGCTCCAAATAGTCTTTAAATTAGCCCTTACTGTCTTAAAGTCTAATGCTCTTAAGAGTCTTAACTGCTCTTTAAGAGTCTTTACTGCTCCTTAAATAGTCTTTAATAGTCTTTACTGGTCTTTAATAGTATTTACTGGTTTTTAAGAATCTTGACTGGTCTTTAAGAGTCTTTACTGGTCTTGAAGCGTCTTAAACGTCTTTAAGAGTCTTTACTGCTCTTTAAGAGTCTTTACTGGTCTTCAAGAGTCTTTAAGAGTCTTTACTGCTCTTTAATAGTCTTTACTGGTCTTTAGGGGTCTTTAATGGTTTTCAAGAGTCTTTAAGAGTCTTTACTGGTCTTTAAGTGTCGTTACTGCTCTTTAAGAGTCTTTAATAGTCTTTACTGGTCTTTAATAGTATATATCGGTTTTTAAGAATCTTTACTGGTCTTAAAGAGTCTTTACTGCTCTTCTCAAGAGCCTTTAAGAGTTCAATGGTTCATAGTCTTTACTGTCTTTAAAGAGTCTTTACTGGTCTTCTCATAAGAGTCTTAAGTCCTTACCTCTGTCTTTAATTTTGCTTACTGGTCTTCAATAGTCTTTGCCCATTGGTCTTTAATAGTATTTACTGGTCTTTTAGAGTCTTTTACTGGTCTTTTTAGTCTTCAAGAGTCTTACTGGCCTCTCGCGATGTGCCCTTAAGTCTTTTTTACTGGTCTTTTGATCGTATTTACTGGTCTTTAAGAATCTTTACTGGTCTTTAAGAGTCTTTATAGTCTCTCACTTTTGGTCTTTAATAGTATTTACAGGTCTTAAGAGTCTCTTTACTGGTCTTAAGAGTCTTTTTACTAGTCTCTTACTGGTCTGTAATAGTATTTATTGGTCTTTGTGCCTTTAATGTTCTTAAGAGTTCCTTTTAATAGGGGTATTTACTGGTCTTTAAGAGTCTTTACTGCTCTTTTAAGAGTCTTTACTGCTCTTGTTATCTTTCTTTTGGCATTCACTGCTCTTAAAGATTCTTTTAAGAGTCTTTACTGGTTCTTTAAGAGTCTTTGATAGTCTTTTACTGGTCTTCTTCAATAGTATTAACTGCTCTTTTAAGAGTCTTTACTGGTCTTTAATAGTATTAACTGGTCTTTAAGAATCTTTACTGGTCTTTAAGAGTCTTTTATAGTCTTTACTGGTCTTTAATAGTATGTACTGCTCTTTAATAGTCTTTACTGGTCTTTAATAGTATTTACAGGTCTTTAAGAGTCTTTACTGCTCTTTAAGAGTCTTTAATAGTCTTTACTGGTCTTTAATAGTATTTACTGGTCTTTAAGAGTCTTTACT
>NW_025321744.1:0-4259 GCF_019176455.1 Solea senegalensis | reverse complement strand
ACACACACACACACACTGTATACTCACAGTGCTCGACAGAAGGAACATCCTCTGTTTGCATGTGGGAGCTGCTGCAGTGGAGAGAAAAGCCTGTTTTACTAGATTATGTAAATGAGTGAATGGAAATCATCTGTCTCTCTCTCTCTGTGTGTGTGTGTGTGTCTGTGTGTGGTCTGTGTGTGTTCAGGTGTGTGTTCAGGGTTCAAGTGCGGTGGTATGCAGGTGTGTGGGCGTGGTGTGTGTGTGTGTGTGTGTGTCTGTGTGTGTGTGTTCAGGTGTGTTCAAGGGCAGGGCGCAGGTGGGGTGGTTCAGGGTAAGGCAGGGTGGGGTGTGGTTCAGGTGGTGTTCAGGGTAAAAGGGCAGGTGGGAAGTGGTAGGGGTGGTGCTGCAGGTGGGTTCAGGTGGGTGGTGTTCAGGTAAGGTGTGTGTGTTCAGGTGTGTGTGTGGTGGTGGTCTGTCTGTGTGTCTGTGTGTGTGTGTGTCTGTTCAGGTGGTGTGTGTGTGTGTGTGTGGTGTGGCCCCCAGGGGTGGGTGTGGTGGTGTCTGTGTAGGTTCAGGTGTGTCTGTGTGTGTCTGTGTGTGGTTCAAGTGCAGGTGCAAGTGCAGGTGTAAGCGCAAGGTGTGTGTGTGTGTGGTTCAGGTGTGTGTGTGTGTCTGTGTGTGTCTGCGTGTGTGTGCGCAGGCGCGTGTGTTCAGGCGCGGTTCAGGTTCAGGTGTGTGTGTGTGGGGTGTGTCTGTGTCTGGTGTGTGTGTGTGTCTGTAAGGTCTGTGTCTGTGTGTGTGTGTTGTGTGTGTGTGTGTGTGTGGTTCAAGTGCAGGTGGGGCGCAGGTAAGGCAGGTGTGGCGTGGTGGTCTGTGTGTGTGTGTGTGTGTGTCTGTGTGTGTTCAGGTGGCAGGCGCGCAGGGTGTGTGCGCAGGTGTGCAGGTAAAAAGGCAGGTAAGGTCTGGCTGTGTGTGTGTGTCTGTGTATGCAGGTGGTCTGGGGTGGTAAGTGTGTGTGTCTGTCTGTGTGTGTTCAGGTGTGTGTGTCTGTGTGTGGTCTGTCTGTGTGTGTGTGTGTGTGCCCTGTGTGTGTAAGGTCTGTGTGTGTGTGTGTGTGTGTGTCTGTGTGTGTGTGTGTGTGTGTGTGTGTTCAGGTGTCTGTGTGTGTGTGTGTCTGTGTGTGTCTGTCTGTGTGTGTCTGTGTGCGTGTGTAATGGAGAATAATACAAAGCATATTATTACAAGCCCCAAAGCTAAGTATCAGAGTTACAGCCTGCAGCAGATGTGATGCAAATGAAGTAAATAGCCAACATGAAATTAGCATATTGTACTGTAGGACAACCCCCATCACACTCAGGTGCGCTCAGATATTATTTTTAGGATACTGCACCTGCTTCATCCCTAACCTGAACCGAACCACAATCACACTTAAGCCGGCTCTGCCTCGTTAGGACGAGGTTCGGATCTTCACGAGTTGACTTGACCATATCAAGTCAACTTTGAGGTATTTGTGAAGCCAACTAGGAAAACAAAGTGTAGTGATATTAAATTGTAATAATAAAAAGGAAAGAGTCAATAACTAAGCAATTGGAGCCTGACAGTAAAACAATAATACAATCAAAAGTGTTAAAAACTGGACACCAGCATTCCTGAGCTAACCTTAACCCTGTCCCTTGTGTCCTCTTCTGTTACACCAGTTGTCCTCATGTCCTCCTTCACAGCGTCCAGCTTCTTCCTCTTTCCTCAACCTTGACTCTCACTTTATTTCCACATCGTCCAATCTGAGCTGTCCCTCAAATATACTCATTTCTAATCCCGTCCATCCTGGCTCCGCCTCCTGTCTTTTAGACAGCACCACTGTCACTGCAGGTCTCACTGCCGTCTTGTGGACCTTCTCTTCCACTGTTGCTGCTCTCTTTGTGTCTCACATCACCCCTGACACTCGTCTCCACTCTCTCCACCCTGCACGCTCTTCTTCACCTTTCTTCACTGTCGACACAAACGTCCAGAGAGACATGGGCGGGGCATTCTGGGTGTTTACACAAGTTCTTTATCCGTTCATCACTTTTATACTCAGGTGAACTCACTCACGCTCTCTCTCTAAGGGAAGGGTCATGCAAGCGTCACCTCTCTCTGAATGGTCCTGAAACGTGTTACAGCTGCTTTTAAATAAAGTGAAAGGACCTGCTGTGACGTTTGGTCGCAAACATTGAAACGTGATGGACGTATTTAATATTCACGTCACAACGCACAGACTCCAGTATCTTTGTGGAATTCATGTTAAAGTATCTGCAGCATCTCTATCAGTTTGTCTATTTTTGTTCTCATGCTGTCTTTCACTCACTCATCTCTAACCTTAACCATAACCACTTAAGTGTTCAGTCCTTTAACTCATCACGAGTCACCAAAATCTTGACCCTGAACTTAATTAGATCTCCAGAAATGAGGTTGGTTACCAGGTTTTAGTCTGCATGAGGACTACTGGTACTGATGAGGTCAGTGTTTGATTAATATCATTAAGAACATTATAGCCAATACGATGATGACAGCAGCGCGCGACAATAATATGCCGCAGCCATGAAGGAAGCTTATCTTCATGTTGCCTTGGAAACATAGAGAGGAAATGTTTCATATGTCCTTGGAACATCTAATGTGTCTCGCTCGCTCTCTTCAGGTCCTTTTCTGGCATAAACGCAGTATTCTTAATGAAGCAGGAACTAGTTAAGTTCAGTAAGATTTGAGTTCTTTCAAACTGGGCAAAGAAATACACGGTTAGCTGTTTTTTAATGCTGTGTAATATAATGATTATGTGATGTGCAAATCATAATTCATTCATTCATTGTCTGATTTTTACACATTGAAGTGTTCATATGTTGATTCACTTGTTTTTTTTTTCTTCCCATTATACATTTCCTGGCTTAATTGCACCACACTTGATGTATAGAGTGAACATGCTTCATAATGTGCCTCCAAACTATTGTCAGTTTTATGTCATTTCCTTGTGATTTGGGCTAGTGGTATGCAAGGCAGGCAGTGCGTAGGTGTGTGTGTGTGCGCGCGGCGCAGCAGGTGTGTGCGCAAGGCGTATCGCGTGTGTGTGTAAGCGCAGCGCGGTGTGCGCAGGTAGCGGTGTGTGTGTGTAAGCGCATGCGTGTGTAAAAGCGCGGCGCAGGTGTGTGTGCTGCAGCGCGGTGCGCGCGGCGCAGTGTGCGTGACGCAGGTGTGCGCGTGGTGCGCGCAGCGCAGCGCAGCGCAGTGCGCGCAGTGTGTAAAAAGCGCAGGAGGTATATCTGCATGCCATTTATTTGATTTTTTCTGCAGTCAGCCAAGGTCACATCACACTTTATGGCAGCGCTCTGTGTTAAAACTCCATTTTTTAAAAGGCTGAAGTGAACCTTGAAAATCAGCCCACACACATCCATGTCCTGAGGTTTCACTGAAAGACTCGTCATCATTTAGTGAACAACACTTAGTCTAACGTCTCCTCGTGTGGGTCCATTACTCCTCAGTGTGCAGCATGGGAATAAATACATGGGTAAATATGGCGTGAAGTCACAGAGAAAAGTTGCTTTCAGGGTTCAATCAAGTTATATCTCATTATAATTTCTCTCAGTGACTGAAGTGTGTGGTTTAAAGCTTGTCATTCAGTTTTTGGTCTAGTTCCATGTCTCTGTAATTTCCTTGCTCTCTGCTTCCTGCTTTAGTCTGTCGTGTCTCTTGTCTTCGTCCTTTTATCCTGATGTCCATGTCCCACCCTCATGTGTTTCACCTCTGTTATAACGTACAGATCATCTTCTCTAAAGCTGCACGTCGTCACTCACAGATAACATAAAAAAAAGCTGTGTATTTTAAAGATAAGTCCAGATTAGATTATCCTTAAAATGTTCAACAGCCTTTACTGGTGTTGTGTTATTATGCATCAGTGAACCATTTTAAACAATAAAAATACAAACTTGAGACACGAGAAACAAACAGTGTCGTGCCGTCCGGTGTGTAACTTTGTAACAGTAGTGACACGTTACGTCACTTCCTGTAATGCACTGTAATTTCAAATGAACATTCAAGTGCTTTTATTTATGAAGTACATAAATAATCTTTGATAATCGCTGTCAGGTCATGTCACAAACGCAGCTCTCGTGAACTCTATGTAAGATTGTCAATCAAACTGCTGTGACACGGTGTGATTATATTTAATAGAGGTTCTGACTATAAAACAACATGTGCAGGTTACATGCTCATAATACCAGTTACTTTTCTCATAGTCGTTGTTATTTTTA
>NW_025321743.1:0-17364 GCF_019176455.1 Solea senegalensis | reverse complement strand
GTATATATACACATATATATGTATATATACATACATATATATATATATATATAGATATATGCAGTTCACAATCCCTTAGATTGTGTTGAGCGGCCTTTAACGGATGGGACTCTTTTCTACATATGTCATAAGAGTTTTTTGTGTGTGTGAAGTTTAATGACCTATAATATCATTGTCACGCATTCAAAATACAGATATGTCCATTTTGAATCCACTTTTGTACATTTTACGTTGTATGAGTTGTTATTGTTTTCTAACGTGCACAGAAATGTTTCTTGTGCTGCACATTTGCAGAAACACTCAAGTGCACTCCAGTTAGCCATTGACGTGATGTCACACATCCAGCGATCAAGTGTGTCAGACAAGCAAAGACGACGGTGCGAACAGAGTGAGTGAATTCAATCTTGATTAAAAGGTTTGTGTATGGAACACAAGCCGTCCACAAGAGCGAGCCAAGACTTAAAGATCCTGAACTTTTTTTATTATTTTTTATTCCAGGTTCTGATGAAACACAGAAGAAATACTTGATCTTCAAATGTAGGTGTGGTGATGGTCATTGTATAAGGTCAATGTTCAGCATAATCAATTTAAAGCTCAGTGAAACATTTATGCCAAGAAAGAGCAAGGCCATCAGGTGTCGGAGCAGGTAGCTCAGCGGGCAAGAACGCTGCTGTGAAGTTTGCAAGTTGTAGGTTCAGCTCTTGTGAGGACCAGGATCTTTTTAAAGTTCAACATCCAAAGTGAAGATTGAAAAGAGAACAACAGTCCCAAGTGCACCATGATAACTTCATACAATGTTAGAACTTCAGACTGAAATAAGAATTTAAAAATAGCTTGTGGTGGAAGAACAAGACTTGTATGTCTGAGGTTGTGAGTTTAAGTGTTATGGTGAACTGTGGGGTGCAATGTTCAAAGTAAACAGTCAAAAGCTCTAAGAGAACCTCAAGAAGTGTAGGAACAGGTAGCTCATCGACTAAAACTATCCAAATATAAAATGTCAAAATGTCCTAGTTCAGTATGTTGACAGGGTTCACACGGTGGTGTAGTAGTTAGCACTCTCGCCTTGCAGCGAGAAGACCCGGGTTCGAGCCCCGGTTGGAGCAAGGGCCTTTCTGCATGGAGTTTGCATGTTCTCCTCGTGTGTGCGTGGGTTCTCTCCGGGTACTCCGGCTTCCTCCCACAGTCCAAAAACATGCAATGTGGGGATTAGGTAAATTGGACACTCTAAATTGACCATAGGAGTGAGTGTGAGAGTGAATGGTTGTTTGTCTCTAGTTGTGTGTGGCCCTGCGATGGACTGGCGAACTGTCCAGGGTTGATTAAGGGTGTACCCTCGCCCGATGTAGCTGAGATTGGCACAGCACCCCCCGCGACCCTCTGGTGGAGGATAAAGCGGTTAGATGATGACTGACTGACTGACAGTATGTTGACAGTGTCATCGAGTGAAGATAGCAAGTTTTTTTCCCAAAATAAGTCCAAAAACACTGCCATCTGGTGGAGAGTCATAACAATTATCACTTCCGAGGTAAAAGCGCAGCCTGACACCCATCTATCCATCCATGATATAATAAAATGCATTATGCTTCAAAGGAAGTGAGATGAAAAATTGCAGTTTGAATGGATTTCAATGTAACATTTTTTGCTCTTAACGTAATGAGTGTAACAATTATTTGGACAAAATAAAACTCTCCAAATATAAACTGTCAAATGTCCAAAAAATGCCCTAGTATAGTATTTCATCAGAAACTGGACAAATGTGAACTGACATAGGGCGATAGGCGGGGGACACCCTGGACAGTTTGAATATAATATGTCGACAAGAAATGTCCAAAAATAAACTGTTAAAATGTCCTATTATGTCAACAACTGTCCAAATACACACTGTCAAAAAAGTAAAATAAAATTGTCCCAGTATAGTATGTCGAGAAAAACTGCCTAAGCATAAACTGTTAAAAGTGTCTGAGTAATACTGTGACACTTTTGACAGTTTATATTTGGACAGTTTTTGAAGACATACTATACAAGGCTAGTATAATACGTAGACAAAAATTGTCCAAATATAAGCTGTCAAAAGTGTCCAAGTAATACTCGGACACAACAAGGAAAAATATAAATTTATTCTCAAAACATTTATTGTTCATCATTTTAAGATAAAGGGATCATTTAGGCAGCTTTTATAAGATGAGGGGGAACGGACATCCTGTCCAGCAGGAGGCAGCATTTCCTTTTCTCTGTTTTAGCAAAAATGTTTTTTAATAACAATTTTAGCTGCCATTTTTCTTTTATTTGTCCAGCGAGGACATGAATGTTGATTAATTACAGGTGAAGCTGCTCCTGCACAAAGACGCACTGATTTAAAAGCCTTTGTGTACTTTCCGTGACTTGGTACATTCCACTCCTCCCCTCTGAGTCGATCTATTTGGAATGTTCCACTTCCTTTGTTGGAGGTGGAGTTTCTTCTACGCACAGACAGAAACGGGAGGAGGAGGACGAGAAGCAGCGCGGTCAAACATGTGGACAACCGTGTGGTAAATACTGCTCACTCAGATTCTCTGTTGACGCTCTGTTCACACCTGCTGTTCACACCCGACCTGAGCGATCTGAACACAGGTGTTCAGATTACACCTGCTACTGCTAACGTGACGTCACTGCTCCGCAGCAAACACACTTGTTCACAGTGTTGTCAATGCCATAGTATGTCGTAAAAATTGTCCAAATATGAACTTTCCTAGTATAGTATGTCATCAAATATAAATTTTCCACATATGTCAAAGAATGTCCTCAACAAAAACTGTCAATAGACCGTTAAAACTGTGAAGAATGAGTATCTAGTCTGGCCAGCAGCAGGTTCGCTGCTGCTTATGTGACGTCACTGCTGCACAGCAAACACACGAACGTGTGTTTTCAAAAAAATTGACTTAGTGTCAAATATATTTTTATGTTGTATGACGTTATACTGTCAACAACTTTCCATAATGTCCTCGTATAATATGTCAACAAAAAGTTAAAATATAAACTGTCTAAAAGTGTCCTAGTATAGTATGTCATAAACAAAAACGTGTATTTAGTAAACTGTCAAATTATAAACTGTCAAATGTCCAAATATAGTATGTCAACAAAAAAAGCCACTATACCATTAAAACTGTTCAGAATGAGTATCTAGTGTGGCCAGTAGGGGGCAGGTTAAGTTAAAAAAACTGTTCAGGAATAGTGGTTTAGTAGAATTTCAAAATAAGTGTCCATGTTGATATGGATCAACATATTGTTGACAATAACAAGGTTTTCATGTATTTTCCTTACATTTCTTCACTCATTTACTGCAGTGAGCACATTTGAACACTTAAAAGTGGACACTGCTTTGTCTCATCATGTCTCATGACTGGAGACCTGCAAAGAGCTGCAGTTTAAGGCACAGTTCATATGTTTTCAAGCATGGTTGAATGAGGTCATTATCATCACAATTTAGGGCAATAAGAAACAAGCCATGACTTTACAGTGAAGAGTAAAAAGAGGCTTTCAGCAGCACTGTCACTAAATACATCAGAATCCTCTGTTAAAATATTGAGATGTTACATTTGTTTTCAGGATTTTTAAAGTCTTTGTAACTGATCTACAGCTTTTTTTGGAGCAGGGCTGAGCTGCCGGACCAGGAGCCAGGACCAGGACCAGGACCAGGAGGAGCTGGAGGAGGACGAGGCGCAGGTGTGTGGTAGCTGCTGCTTAAAAATGATCCGCACATTTCTTAGATGTTCTGTTGACGCTCTGTTCACACCTGCTGTTAACATCCGACCTGAGTGATCCGATCACAGGTGTTCAGATTACACCTGCTAATGTGACGTCCCTGCTCCACATGTAAACACACACCCCTTTCATTTCATTTCTCTTCACATACAAATGATGTTGTTTTCTGTTTGTTACAGAAAGACAAAGAATCCAGGAAATGTTAATGTTCTTATTTACTCCAATTGAGTATTTGTTTGGGCCAGAAAATGTTTGAAAAATTTTGCTCAGTGTTTTTCAAACCTGGAAATGCTGATTCTCAAATGTTTTTTTTTTATCCACAAACCAAAAATTATTCAGTTTTAATTATTTCTTTGTTATAATAATAATATGCCCATATATCACAGCGCTTGGGTCCATATCAATACCCATATATATGTATTTCCTTTTGCACAACTGCAGAGGTAATTAAGTCTCTTCTCTAGTCAAATTAACAGACTCTTTTTTCATACTTATGTCGTAGCACATGTGGATATGAAACCACTTTATTTTGCAAAATAAAGAAGCAGAAAAACAAAATTGCTGTCGGGGGCACTAGTCGCTTTTTCACTCTACTATTGTAGTCATTAATCATGTCGGCACATCCGTCTCTCAACAAACTAGCGCTGAAACAATTGTTTTTTAAATGATTAAATCAAGCTTTTCTTTGCTCCATAAAAACAAAGAAATCATTCAAACTCAATCATTTTTGCTTTGTGGACAAAACAAGACATTTGGCAACATCATCATTTCCACCTTTAAAAAACACTCATCAACATTTTAGCACATTTTGTGGAGCAAACATCACTCTTTCACCTGTGATTTCATCCCCTCACACGGACGTTAACAGCACTTGTCAACAGAGCCTCTGTTTAATGTGTTCACATCATTTTTACATTGTTAACAGGTGAAAACTGTGGACAACTCAAAGTGACAACATTCAATCAATAAATACACCATTAAATAATGACCCACATGTGTCTCACATTCATCCATTCACATTGGAATCAGATACAGACTTGTTAAATGTGTCATTCATTCATTCAAATACCAAATTCATTTGATGTAACAAAAACATATAGAATTACTTAAAGATTATTTAATTAATTATTTCATGATTTACTGCACAGGACCATGAAATAATTCATTAAGTAGTGAAGAAGTTATGTATGTTTTTTTTTTTACATCAAATGAATTTGGTATTGTAATGAATTAATGACACATTTAATAATGAGACATTTATGTATTTAATTCCAATGTGAATGAATGTGAGATACATTTGAGTCATTATTTAATGGTGTATTTATTGATTGAATGTTGCCACTTTGACTGGTCATTATCATCACAATTTAGGGCAATAAGAAACAAGCCATGACTTTACAGTGAAGAGTAAAAAGAGGCTTTCGGCTTTGCTATCATTGCTATCAATACATCAGAATCCTCTGTTAAATATTGAGATTTTAGAAATGTTTTCTGGATTTTTAAAGTCTTTGTAACTGATCTACAGCATTGTTTGGACCAGGACCAGGACCAGGACCAGAGCCGGCAGGAGCAGGAGGACCTGGAGGAGGACGAGGAGCAGCGCGGACAGCTGTGTGGTAACTGCTGCTTAAAAATGATCCACACATTTATTAGATGTTCTGTGGACGCTCTGTTCACACCTGCTGTTAACATCCGACCTGAGTGATCCCATCACAGGTGTTCAGATTACACCTGCTTCAGTTTATGTGACGTCACTGCTCCATATGCAAACACACACCTTTCATTTCTCTTCACATACAAATGATGTCGTTTTCTGTTTGTAAAGGAAAGACAAAGAATACAGGAAATGTTAATGTTATTAATTTCAAACCAGGAAGTAATGATTCTGAAATGACTTTTTTTATCCACAAACCAAAAATTATTCCATTTTAATTCTTTCTTTTGTTATAAGGAACAAAGAAACCGGAAAATGTTCAACATTTGTAATAAAAAAAAAAAAAACATTATGAAAGTATTTGACAAATTCATTTAGTAATTGTGCAGTAATTGTTGCATCGCTCCCTTTTTATATTAATAAAAATATTTATATTATCAGTGACACCATGATACGATTTATTGCGATATTTGCAAAATCATATATGGCGATTGCGACAACAGTGCTAATGAAAGTGAGCCCTTGGCACCATCTAGTGGACTGAAATGCTCGTTTATTTTGTTAATTTTTAATGCTAAGCCACAAAAAGTTTGACGTTTATTTGTAACATCAGTTATATTTCACTGTATTTGTCCCCCCCCACCACCACCACCACTACTAATAATACACTCAAACAGCTTCACATCCTGTGTGTAACCATAGCAATCACAACAACATTAGCTGGACGCAAACTTGCACTATTGTATAGACGCACTTTTGTCGCCGCTTTCACGTCACACACACTCGAGACGCATCGGAGACTCGTTGCATTCACACTGTTCAGTGTTGTCACACTGTGTCTGCGACCACCTCCCGTGTTTGTGCTTTGGCAGATCAGATAACAATCTAAACATTTTCTGTTTTTATTGCGCCATAGAACAAAGAAATCATTCAAACTCAATCATATTTGCTTTGAAGACAAAACAACACATTTCACTACATCATCATTTACGCCTTTAAAAAAACCCTCATCAACATTTTAGCATATTTTATGGACCAAACCATGACTCTTTCACCTGTCATTGCATCACCTCACACGGACCACGTTAACAGCACTTGTCAACAGAGCCTCTGTTTAATGTGTGCACATGATTTGTTCTATTGTTAACAGGTGAAAACTATGGACCAGTCAAAGTGGCAAACTTCAATCAATAAATACACCATTAAATGATGACTCAAATGTGCCATTCATTCATTCAAACCCTCAATTCATTTGATGTAAAAAAAACAACAACATATACAATGACTTGACTATTGAACAGGCAAGTCATTCTATATGTTTGTTTTTTTCATCAAATAAATAGTTTTTATTGAATTAATGGCACATTTAATAAGACGTGTATATATTTCATTCCAAATTGAATGAATTACATATTTGAGTCATTATTAATTGGTGTATTTATTGATTGATTTTGACACTTTGACTCCTCCATACTTTTCACCTGTTAAAAATGGAACAAGTCATGTGCACACATTAATCACACAGAAGTCTAATTCATATGTTTATCATTTTTAAGCAGCAGCTACTGGACACCTGGACCCCAACTGTGTGGTCAACAGTCCAGAGAGTGGACCCCTGTCAATTTTTTTGTGTTTTTTATGGCTTTTTTTGGGATTTCTTTGGCCAAAAATGTGAAATAAAATGGCATAACCCCCTGTTGTTATGTGTGTGGGAAGCCGGGGGAGCACAGCCCAGCCCCAACCCCCCACTACTACAATGGCAGTGGGAGCGCGCGTAGCGCGGCCCCGGCGCCGGGGCCAGGCATTCGGAGCGTGCTGGATTTGAACCAGCCACGGCCGGACTGGCACAACCTTGCGGTTGCGGACAAATCCACCACGCCACGAACCCTTTCGCTTGTTGGAACAAGCTCCGGGCGTTTTTCACTTTTCACTTTGGCTGTGGAACCTTAAAAGTTGACGTACAAAGGAGTTGAACCTTCAACGTCAGGACTCGAAGGCAGCTCTCTAACCAGCTGAGCTATCTGTCCACACTCTTTCTCCGGTTTTCTCACATCAATTCACTCTCTGCGCTGAAAATTGTGCTTAAAAAGTCACTTGGTCTAAGATTCGAACCCCTGACCTCAGGAACTCTAGTCTTTGATTTAACCACGTGAGCTATTTGTCTTCACTGGGTACATTCTGAACGTTGGAAGTATTTCAATAACAGACTGCCCGTGACTTCACAGGCCTCGGCCTGATGAAATATTTAAGAATGTCTGTCCTATGTCTTGGGCCAGATCTTTGGTGTAGTGGTTAGTGCTCTTGTCTTTGAACCAAGAAGACCTGGGTTCAAGACCCATTTGGAACAACTATCTTTCTGTGTGGAGTTTTTCATGTTCTCCCCGTGTGTCTGTGTGTGGCTTTTCTCCGAGTTCTCTGGCTTCCTCCCACAGTCCATCGATCATCTACCGCTTTGTCCTTCACCAGAGGGACGCAGTGCCAAGCCCAGCTGTCGTAGGGGGCAGAGGCGGGCGTCCACCCTGCACTCTTCACCAGTACGTTCAAAACATTGATTAGGTAAAGTTCCACTCCGACATTGACTTCATGTAAGATTCGAACCCCTGACCATAGGAACACCAGTCCATGGCTGAACCATGTGAGCTACTTGTCTTTGTTAGCTTTGCAGCACAATTTGGATGTCTTTCAATAATAGAACCCATGACTTCAAAAAAAACCTCAGACTGGTGGAATACTTAAGAAAGTCGGTCCCAATTGAAGGCCCAGATCTTTGGTGTAGTGGTTAGTGCTGTTGCTTTGGGACGATAAGACCTTGGTTCGAGACCCACTTGGAACACATATCTTTCTGCATGGAGTTTTTCATGTTCTCCCCGTGTCTCTGTGTCTTTCCTCCAGGTTGTCTGGCTTCCTCCCACAGTCCATCGATCATCTACCGCTTTGTCCTCCACCAGAGGGACGCAGTGCCAAGCCCAGCTGTCGTAGGTGGCGTACACCCTGCACTCTTCACCAGTACGTTCAAAACATTGATTAGGTAAAGTTCCACTTTGACATTGACTTCATGTAAGATTCGAACCCCTGACCATAGGAACACCAGTCCATGGCTGAACCATGTGAGCTACTTGTCTTTGTTAGCTTTGCAGCACAATTTGGATGTCTTTCAATGATAGAACCCATGACTTCAAAAAAACCTCAGACTGGTGGAATACTTAAGAAAGTCGGTCCCAATTGAAGGCCCAGATCTTTGGTGTAGTGGTTAGTGCTGTTGCTTTGGGACGATAAGACCTTGGTTCGAGACCCAGTTGGAACACATATCTTTCTGCATGGAGTTTTTCATGTTCTCCCCGTGTCTGTGTGGCTTTCCTCCAGGTTGTCTGGCTTCCTCCCACAGTTCATCGATCATCTACCGCTTTGTCCTCCACCAGAGGGACGCAGTGCCAAGCCCAGCTGTCGTAGGCGGCGTAGGCGGGCGTCCACCCTGCACTCTTCACCAGTACGTTCAAAACATTCATTAGGTAAAGTTCCACTTCGACATTGACTTCATGTAAGATTCGAACCCCTGACCATAGGAACACCAGTCCATGGCTGAACCATGTGAGCTACTTGTCTTTGTTTGCTTCGCAGCACAATTTGGATGTCTTTCAATAATAGAACCCATGACTTCAAAAAAACCTCAGACTGGTGGAATACTTAAGAAAGTCGATCCCAGTTCACGGCCCAGATCTTTGGTGTAGTGGTTAGTGCTGTTGCCTTTGGGACGATAAGACCTGGGTTCGAGACCCAGTTGGAACAAGCATCTTTCTGCATGGAGTTTTTCATGTTCTCCCCGTGTCTGTGTGGCTTTCCTCCAGGTTGTCTGGCTTCCTCCCACAGTCCATCGATCATCTACCGCTTTGTCCTCCACCAGAGGGACGCAGTGCCAAGCCCAGCTGTCGCGGGGGGCAGAGGCGGGGGTCCACCCTGCACTCTTCACCAGTACGTTCAAAACAATGGTTAGGTAAAGTTCCACTTCAACATTGACTTCATGTAAGATTCGAACCCCTGACCATAGGAACACCAGTCCATGGCTGAACCATGTGAGCTATTGGTCTTTGTATGCTTTGCAGCAAAATTTGGAAGTCTTTCAATAATAGAACCCATGACTTCAATAAAACCTCAGACTGGTGGAATACTTAATAAAGTCAATCCCAAATGACGGCCCAGATCTTTGGTGTAGTGGTTAGTGCTGTTGCCTTTGGGACGATAAGACCTTGGTTCGAGACCCAATTGGAACACATATATTTCTGCATGGAGTTTTTCATGTTCTCCCCATGTCTGTGTGGCTTTTCTCCAGGTTGTCTGGCTTCCTCCCACAGTCCATCGATCATCTACCGCTTTGTCCTCCACTGGAGGGTGGAGCGGGGTTCTGTGACAATTTCAGCTGTCATAGGGTGATAGGCGGGGTTCACCCTGGACGGTTCGCCAGGCAATTCAAAACATGCAATACAGTCATGAGGTAAATTTCCACTTTCCACAAGAACCCGGAGTAAAGCCACGCACACACGGGGAGAACATGAAAAACTCCAAAAAGATCATTGTTCCAACAGGGTCTCGAACACAGGTCTTCCTGTTTCAAAGGCAAGAGCACTAACCACTACACCAACTGTTTGGCCCATTACAGAGGACATGTATCCTTAAAGGTGACATCGAATGCTTGTATCACACATATATGTAAGCTATGGAGGTCTACTTACATATATTAAATTGTTTTCATGGATAAAAACCTCCTAATCGCTGCAAATGAGCCGATCAAAATATCTCCTCACTGACGCTCTCGTCAGCCGCACTGTTTCAGACCAAAACCACACCCCCAGAACGTGGACTGTGTTGTGAATGGCCAGCCAACGAGAGCTTTCTCACTGTCCTGTGATTGGCCAGGTACCTGGATGTGACGTAATTTGTATGCCAGCTCTCAAATACACAGCTCCCCCTCTGGCACGGTGGATGCTCTGCATCTCAGCAGCTCCAACGAGAGTAGTTGTAGTTCTTCTGCGGTTGAATGTACATGTGCAACCGGATGTGCCCGAACCAGGAGGCGCTACGGTGGTGAGAGGAGTGGTGATGATTTCTGATGACGACATCAAATTACGGAAGTGCCGATCCGCTTCGCAGAGCCCAGGAAAACAATAAAACCCTATATTCTCAGCAGTGGCTGAACTGTTTGTTCTGAAACTTTAGGGTTTCATGAACGAGGTACTGATGCAGATACACACACACACACAAATGCAGCGTTAATTGGAGCTTCCGGTCTGAGTGGCCTTTAACCTGCCCCTTACTGGCCAAACTAGATACTCATTCTTAAGTTTTAAATGGTCTAGTGTAGAGATGTACCATTTTTTCCCTCCCGATACCGATTCCGATACTTGTGCTGTGGGTATCGGCCGATACAGAGTACTGATACTGATACCAGTGTGTTATAAAAAAAATATATATCATACTACGCCTGCATGACAGTGATATGATTATCATCATCAAATCCTTTACCGTATCAGTCACAGGTGTCAGTGGAATAATCTGGATGTGGAGATGAAAAAATCTGCAAAACTGAGTGTATTTAAAAAGAAGTATGTAGAGATGACCATTAATCGATACAGAATGACCCAGGAGGAAAGTATGACAGAGGTCAGAGACAGAAATCTGTTCAGACCGTGTGGAGACAGCAGTGGAAGCAAATGTAACCAAACAAAAACAAGAGGTGAATGTACCCAAACAACAGCTGACATACATGGAGTCTGATTGACTGTCTGGAGCTGGACTGCATCTCTGGGTGCTACCTGATGCTGAAACATGTTTTTGTCAAAATGTCATAAATAGAAAAATTATGTACTGTACGATGAAATGAATATGTATTCTGTGGGTAATGGGGGCGGGACTAGATAAGCTTTTGCTTCTCCCGCTTTCCCTTTTGGTTATGTGTATTGTGTAAACTACACTAAGATGATGTGTGATGATGAGTGATCTAACTGACATGACTGAAATAAACATATATATGAATAAATAAATAAATAAATACATAAATAAATCATTGATGGTAAGGTTTGGCTCAGGTTAAACCCTCTGTAAAACATGGAGGAATACAGCAAATGGACACCATTTATTTTTACCAGTGATATGTTATTTCGTTTTTCAGCTTGTACGTTTGTTTTGACTCTGGTCCAAACACTGCAGCACTGGCAGAGCTTCATGTTTCCATGACGACTGACCGGGAAAGGACGCGCGTGACATCATTTGTTACATGACTCCAGATTGTTAAAATGAGTCTCTGAAGTAACGCTAAACTTTAAAAACAGAGGCATACATACGCAGGACAAGCTGGTTAGGTGTCGCGCTGCTCTTTTCGTTTAATAAACAAGCTGCTCCAGTTTGACTGTAGGCGCACTAACGGAGCTAGCGCAGCTAACAACGGTAACGTCTACAGGTGTCGGGTGATCAGTTCTTCTTCACACCTCTAAAACAGCACAGCGCAAATGTTTCAGGACTGGCGAAGAAGAACCATGTCAGAGCTAGGGATGTAACGATTACCGGTATGACGATAAACCGCGGTAAAATTCCCGACGGTTAGTACTACCGTTTCAAATTTTAATTATCATTAAAACCGTGATTGATTACCGCAACTGATGACCGAAAAACTCAGTGATACTGCTCATTTCCTGAAGAAGCAGCGGCACCTGAACGGCACTCGCTCAGAAGCGGGCACGCATGCGCAGTTTCCACTGTCCTGTGACAACACGGCTGAAGCCACCTGCGCTCCAGAGATTTTCCCCCAGTAAAAAAACAAGATCAGAAGTCTGGGCATATTTTGCATTTTTAAATGATGTTGACGGTAAAATAATTGAAGACAAAAAAAAAACTCTGCAAAGGGGGGTAACACTTCCGTGACCCGCATCAACAACCTTTCAGCGAGTGTAAAGTAAGTCAACAAAAACGGGATTTCGGAATAGTGGGAAATGTCATGGTTTGTCTGTAAAACGTTCCTATTTTCTCAATAAAGGAAACCTAAGTTAAGTGTTACCTAATGTTACTCCTGTAAAAATACATGTTATTGGGCGCTATCAGCGAAAGCGAGTAGTGTGTGCAGACGACACGTACCGTAGCAGAGCAAAATATGTTTGTTTCTGTGTTTTTTATTTTATTTTCATGCTGTGTACGACCGCTGCTACTTAATTATTATCCGTCAGAGTGAGGACCTGTGTGTGTGTGTGTGCGCGCGTGTCAGTCAGTCAGATGATAATTAATAATAATAATAATAATAATAATAATCATCATCATATAATATAAAATATATTTTTTTAAATAAAAAATTTCAGTGTGTGTGTTCAGTACTTTTTGAACACATCTAACAATACCGTGATATGAAATTTTCATATCGTTACATCTCTAGTCAGAGCTAACGGAGCTCTATTAAATTACGTGGTATCGGATCGGTGCAGGGACTCCAGTACTCACCGATACCGATGCCCACATTTTCGGCAGTATCGGAGGCATTTCCGATACCGGTATCAGAATCGGAAAACAACTCTAGTGACATTTTTTGCTGACATACATGACAGTTTATAATTGGACAGTTTACTAAATAATGCACATGTTTTTATTATGACATACTAGGAACTTCTAGATAGTTTATATTTTAACTTTTTGTTGACATATTATACAAGGACATTTTGGACAGTTGTTGACAGTATGACGTCATATAATATAATAATGTATTTGACAGAAAACACACACGTACATGTGTTTGCTGTGGAGCAGTGACGTCACATTAGCAGCAGCCAACCTGCTACAGGCCAGACTAGATACTCATTCTTTACAGTTTTAATGGTCTATTGACAGTTCTTGTTGACATTCTTTGACATATGTGGACACATTATATGTTAACGTTTTTGATGACATACTAAACTCGGAAAGTCCATATTTTGACAGTTTTTACGACATACTATCGCATTGACAACACAAGTGTGTTTGTTGTGGAGCAGTGACGTCACGTTAGCAGTAGCATTAGCAGGTGTAATCTGAACACCTGTGTTCAGATCGCTCAGGTCGTACATGAACAGCAGGTGTGAACAGAGCGTCAAAAGAGAATCTCGAGAAATGTGTGGCTCATTTTTAAACAGCAGTTACCACACGGTTATCCACATGTTCGTCCGCATTCGTCCTCCTCCCGTTTCTGACTCTGCGTCGAAGCTTCGCCTCCGACTAAAGAAGTGGAACATTCCAAATAGATCTACTCAGAGAGGAGGAGTAGAATGTACCAAGTCACGGAAAGTACACAAAGGCTTTTAAATCAGTGTATCTTTGTGCAGGAGCAACTCCACCTGTGCTTAATCAACATTCATATCCTCACTGGACAAATAAAAGAAAAATGGCAGCTGAAATTGTTATTTAAAAACATTTTTGTTAAAAAAGAGGAAAAAAAATCCACCACCTGTAGGAAATGCTGCCACCTGCTGGACGTGCTTTTCCCCCTTTATCTTATAAAAGCTGCCGAAATGATCCCTTTTTAGGTCTTTATCTTAAATTCAAATCAGAATTCTGACTTTAATCTCAGATTATTTCTGACGAAAAAAATCTTTATCCTGTTTTCTCTTTTCTAAAATTAAAGTCAAAATATTGAGAACAGTTAGAATTCTGGACCTATTTATTCTTTATCCAAAAACAATGTTCACATGTGGCCGTAATCCTCTTCCGTACCTTTTTAACGCAACTTAAAAATGGGTTCTGAGATTAAAGTTAGATTCCTTAATGAATTCATCTCAAATCCTGAAGAAATTAAATAAAGTAAATAAAGTCCCAATAATCTTGATTTTTAAAATTTGGTCCCCAAGAAAAAAGTCTGAACTCTGACTTTAATCTCAAATCCCAAAGAAATAGTCACGTTTTGTTTTTTTAAAATACAGAGATTAAAGTAAATATTCTGGGAAAAGCTCTGATTTGGCCCTAATCCTCTTTTGTACCTTTATAACACAACAAAATAGTCTGAAAACAACAAACAATGGGGTTTTATAAGGATTAAAGTGAGACTTCTGATATTAAAGTTAGATTCTCCATAATCTTGATTTTTTAACCAAGGTTAAATACAGTATTCTAGCATTTTATATTATATTTTGTTTGTTTCACCAAATATCTGGCCCTAATTGCATTTTAACACAACAAAACCATGTTTTATAAATTTACGTTGACCTTTTGTCAAAAATAAAAGTGAGTTTTTCAATCATCGTCACAAACACATTTTCATCCAGATATAGAAACCTCTTTATTTCTTTTCACAATTTCCAGAAGAGAAAGTAAAATATCACACAATTCCAGTTCCGCGGTTGAGGCTGAGGTTAATCGTCTAAATACACTTTTACAGGTGCAACGTCGGTAGAAAAAAAATATTCTTCCCAAAGAGAAGCAGCTGTCTTTTAAAAAAAATAGAGAAAACAGGGGGAAGCAGAGGCGATGTGAAGATCCTTGTTTTCCCAGCAGCATCAGTTCAGCGGCCTCAGATGGAGGCGCGGTTGACCACGCAGCTGTTTCTGACCGGGTGGAACAGGCTCTTGTCCTGGAGGAGGAAGAGACACGGGAACATGAGGAATTCAAGTGAGGCTTCTACATTAAACAGTTCCGACTCGACTCTTCTCTCTATGTCCTCATCTTGCAGGCTGCAGGATCCAGTCTCAAGGCTATTATTATTATTATTATTACTATTATTATGCTATAATTGAAGTTGATGTCAGTCTAATTTCTACCAACAATCTCTGCTGCTGCGTATAAAAATGTCCTTTCACCATAACCTGTCTAGGCACAGATTTCTTCTTGTGTTAAAAGGGATTTTTTTTTCTCTCCACTGATGTCATTGTGTTTCTCTGCTCTTAATAATGTTGTATGTTATGATTTGGCGCTATACGAATAAAATTGAATTGAATACACCAGACTCCTCTGTTAAACATGGACATTTTAGACATTTCCTCAGAAGTTTTCAGGGATTTTTAACTAATCTACAGGTCGACTATTTTACATCGTGTTCTAAACTTTTATTTTTGTTTTAGAGTTTACTCTGAACCAAAAGTGCTCACACGCAGGTAAATAATACACAACTTCATATGTTGAGTCAAAGTTAGGATTAATTTTATCCCGGAGTAGTGATAATTGTGCAGAAGTCGCGCAATAGACAGTTTTTCTTTCACATTTGTTCATTAAAAACTCCCAATTCAGTACTTTTTTGCTCGGTTGTGTTTACATCATTGGCGAAAATGAAGATTAAAAAAGGATATAAGACACTTTATATAGTACATTCTTATCGCCTCTGTATATACGTTTAAAAAATCCTGAATGCTCTGTGTTGTAAGGGTGAAATAAAGGTTTTTTAAGAGGTGAAGCGCTGAAGCTGAAGCGCTTAACGATAATATTAGGTCACCAATTTAGTTTCAAACGTGATGTTTTCTGTTCACACCGGTGCAGAATCTCTGTCGCATTCTTCTTCAGTGAATTCCCGCTCAGCTCTCATACTTTTCTGTAGCGCCACAGCTGGTTGCCCTTCATGCCGTGACAGTCGTAGAGAGCGACGGGACTGTTGTGGGAGATGGCGTCGAAGATGACCTTCTTGGCGTGCATGGGGTCGCCCACCTGGACGTCCTTCCTCTAGCCGAACATTAACACCTGCGGGGAAGGAGAACATCTCCACTTTAACGTCATATATAGTCTCTGACTTCAGAGATGAAAAAGTCGTCTTCACACAGCAGTTTGAACACGTTCCACTTCCTCGCATCCTCCCCTCAGAATCTGCACTCTCTCTGGATATAAACACATTTAAAGCACTTTCATTTCGGCTTCTTTTCTTGAAGTTATGACAGACAGAATAAAGGACCTAAAAAAAATAAACCTAAAATTTTATGAGCACCACCGCCTGTGGCCTTTCCACCTGTTATTGACTCAGTATTATTTTGGCTCCGCTGCCGATATAACAATATCAAGCCATTAACCGGAGCTATGGATGTTTCTCTGTGTGTGAAAGTGCATCCAAACATCACAGGTCAGTGGAGACGTGTGGATAATAAACGCCACTCATTTCTGAGTCAATATGAGTGACTTTCCTACATTCCAGGCTAACGGACACTGCTGAACAATATGAAGACGAATCTTTAGTTTTACATTCGAAACACAGCGAACAGGTGAGGTGAATCTGGACAAAGGATTTCAAATGCCAAATTAAAGAAAATTAAAGACATTTGAACTTAGCGATAGAGGCAAAAGTGGATCAACAACTCCTGTGTGCTGTGACGTTAAAATCACTGATTTTCTCTACGGGGCTTTGGTGTGGGAGAGTGAGTGGTTCCCATCCTGTTGGAAAAGTCTTTCTCACAGTGTGATAAAGACGTGAACATGTGACGTAGATATCGTAGTCTTAAACTGATGTTAACTTGATTTGATTCATTTATTGTTAAGGGGCTACAATTCAAAGTGGTAAACCATTTTTGGTCTCATCTGACCACATGACATTGCCCCAATCCTCCTCTGGATCATCCAGATGGCCTCTGGCATACTTTAGACGGGCCTGGACATGTTTTGGCTTAAGCAGGGGAACCTGTCTAGCACTGCAGGATTTCAATCCATGACAACGGAGAGTGTTGTTCCCGTAGCCTTTGTGACTGTGGTACCAGCTCTCTTCAGGTGTTTGACCAGGTCCCCCCCCGTGTAGTTCTGGGCTGGTTCTTCACCGTTCTCAAGATCATTTGTACCCCACGAGGTGAGATGTTGCATCATCCAATGCAATTGCCTTGATTTTTTTTTCAACATTCTGTCTCTCACAGTTGATGTGTACCCATGACGAAGATTACAGACCTCTTTCATCTTTTTAGTGGTGGGTGTCCCAATACTTTTTTACCCCACTGTGTGTGTGTATGTGTATATACATACATATACATACATAAATATGATGAGCAGAGACGAAGCCGACC
>NW_025321742.1:0-7142 GCF_019176455.1 Solea senegalensis | reverse complement strand
CGTGAATAATAACTTTACTGGATTTACGATTATCTGTAGCCAGCAGTTTCAGATAAGACTCTATGTCGCCCGCTCTGGCCCCGGGAAAACACCTGACTGTGGTCGCTGGCGTCGCTATTTTCACGTTCCTCAGGATGGAGTCACCAATTACCAGAGTTGGTTTCTCAGTCGGTGTGGTGCTGAGAGGGGAAAACTTGTTTGAGGTGTGAACAGGTTGGTGGTGGACAGGACTCTTAGGCTTAACACTACGCCTCTTACTGCGGACAGTCACCCAGCTGCCCTGTTTGTCTCCCGGCTGCACGGGAGCTGCTGGGGGAGCTAATGCTATGTGGTCCACACCGACTAGAGGGGACTGGCTAACTGATTTAGCTTCTATGGTGCGGAGCCGAGTTTCTACTTCACTAAGCCTTGCCTCCACCCTAGCCAGCAAGCTACATTTTTTACAAGTACTTTTATCACTAAAGGAGGCAGAGGAGTAACTAAACATGTGGCACACAACACAGGACAGAGCAGGAGAAGGAGAGGGAGAGAGAGAAGCCATCGCTGCTAAGCTAACTTTACGCTAGAAAGTTGAGAGGGGTCTAGCTGCAGACCTGCACTGTCAGGACCCTTCGTTGCAGACCTGCACTGTGAGGACTGGAAGTTGATTCGAAGTCTTTCAAAATAAAGGCTACCATACCGGAAGCATTTATTCAAAATAAAAGCTAGCATACTTGAAGCACGTATTTTTCGCTCCCCATGTGAAGTGTGAAGACGACGAGGTGGGTAACAGTCAAGTGACAACTACTTTGCGTCATACGAAGAAACAGAAACAGTATTTATTCACTAGAACGTTATGTTGCACACTATATATTGTCCTGTAAAGTTATATTAATTTGAAAGAATCGGGTTTTGGACTTTTGGGTAGTTTTTAGCGTTGTTATCGTATGATAGTGCTCACTTAAATGTGCCATTTTCCTACTCAAAGACCAAGAAAACTGAATTATATCATATCATTTTTATATTTTTTGTTTTACTTATTACGACATTATTTGTCTCTTAGAGATGCATATTTCGATCTTAACTACCGGCACCCAAACTGAGGAGGCTGCACAGGAAATGTGAAAGCTGTTTGACACAATGGATCCGAATGAGGAAGAGAAAGAATTAATTCTTGAGCCTTTTAAATTTATTTTTTACCAGATTGAAGATATGTGGCTCTTCTGTGAAGAGATTATGGACAAACGAGGGTACTTGGCGTACTCTGATTACAAAGAGTAGAAAGAAAAAAAAAAAAAGTTAAAATTGTGGAAAAAGTTGTTGTTGTTGTTGTTAAAACACTAATAATTAAAATCATTAAAAAAAACTGCTTAGAAGATATTGGTTATCTGGGTCATGTAACTAGGGATTCAGTAATTCACTTTGAATACACAAAGTTAAGTTCATTTAAAATCATCAACCCTCACACCCTCCATGTGGTCCAATAGCACAAGGTAAGAACGTAGCACAAACAATATTAAGCAATTATTAAATGAATTATGAGGTGTTATAATTGCAAACAAACATAAGATATGCCTATATAAAAAAAACAAGTAAATCAATATGTAAATGGATCCAGCAGTGCAGGGGGCATTTTCAATGATAAATAATGGTATAGAAGCAAAGAACAGTCAGCAATAGGTTGGAGTGTAGATGCATTATGCCATCACACATTAAGGTGTATTTACAGAGATGTATTGTTTCAATATGAATTTGTAGTGCAGACTAAACTAACAGCTGTCCTTTTTGTGAATTATATTAAATTAAAATATTGCATGTTTTGAGTAGGCTAATAATGTTTATAGGGGATCATAACAATAGCTGTACATCTAGTTTGCACTGATTATCTGTAGTATAACCCTAGAAGTGGTCATAACATTTTGTATTTTCTTCTTTTTTGTATATATATATATACATATATATATATATATATATATATTGTTCGTTTTTTATCTTGACATTTTCCTGAGTTTTTTTACCTTATACAGTTGAACTGGAAAGATATACAGGTTTTTTTTTAAATCTCTTTCATTAAACACATGGATACACATAAACATATTTACATTGTAAACATAAAATAAAGATCCAAGAAACATTGGGAACGAAAAATACGTGCTTCCGGTATGGTCGCTTTTATTTTGAAAGGCTTCGAATCAACTTCCGGTCCTGACAGTGCAGGAGACCTCACAGTGCAGGTCTGCAACGAAGGGTCCTGACAGTGCAGGTCTGCAGATAGACTGTCTTGAGAAAGTTAGCTAGAAAGAAACACCGTATGTGATCTACGTAAACGATAGAGTTTACGCAAAAGTAGCGGGTGAAAGTATTAGTCTTAGTACTAGTATTAGTAATAAAACGAGTGTTTGTTCAGTGAAACGATAGTTCCAGTAGATATAAAACTGCAGAGAGCGCAGGAGACACACAGCGGAACACCAGTGGAAGCACAGGAAGTGACACAATACGTTACCGCCCCACACACCACAAATGTGTGCAGTAAAAGTACAAACATGTGCAGTAAAAGTACAAACGTGCAGCAGAACCACAAATGTGTGCAGTAAAAGTACAAACATGTGCTGTAGAACCACAAATGTGTGCAGTAAAAGTACAAACATGTTTGTAAACATGTGCAGTAAAAGTACAAGCATGCAGCAAACCACAAATGTGTGCAGTAAAAGTACAAACATGTGCAGTAAAAAGTACAAGCGTGCAGCAGAACCCACAAATGTGTGCAGTAAGTACAAACATGTGCTGTAGGAGCACAAATGTGTGCAGTAAAAGTACTGTTTGTATTGCATTAGAACCACAAACATGTGCAGTAGAACAAACATGTGCAGTAGAAATACAAATGTGGAGTAAAGTACAAACATGTGCTGTAGAACCTGAAGCTGTGCAGTAAAGTACAAAACGTATTACGGTAAAAAATATGACGATGTGAAATGAAAGTACAAACATGTGCAGTAGAAACACAAACATGTAAAGTAGAACCACAAACATGTGCAGTAAGTACAAGCTTATGTGCAGTAGAACAACTAAACATGTGCATTAAAAGTACAAACGTGCGGTAGAACCACAAGCTTGTGCAGTAAAAGTACAAGCAATATTGCAGTAGAACCCAACAATGTGTGCAGTAAATGTACACTCATGTGCAGTAAATGTACAAACATGTGCAGAAGAACCACAAACATGTGTAGTAAAAGTACAAATATGTGCAGTAGAACCACAAACATGTTCAGTAAAAGTACAAACATGTGCAGTAGAACCACAAACATGCAGGAAAACCACAAACATGTGCAGTAAAGTACAAACATGTTCAGTAAGAAAGTAAAAGCATGTGCAGTAAAGTACAAGAAACGCTAGAAGTAAAGGCCACAAACTTATTGCAGTAAAAGTACCAAACATTATGCAGTAAAAGTACAAACATTTTGTAGTAAAACAACAAACATGTGCAGTAAAAGTACAAACATGTGCAGTAGAACAACAAACATTTGCAGTAAAAGTACAAACATGTGCAGTAGAACGTGTGCATTTCTTTAATATGTGAAAATGTTCATGCTATTGAACTCCTCCTGTTCGTCCTCCTCCTGCTCCTCCTCCTCCTGCTTCTCTTCCTCCTGCTGCTGCTCCTCTTCTTCCTCCTGCTCCTCCTGCTCCTCCTCCTCCTCTCAGATGCCCTCCCGCTGCAGGACAGTGTTGAACATCGTGGTGACCACCCTCTTTGCTGCAGTGGTCCTCTTCACCGTCCTGCTGGCCTACGTCACAGGTGACTGTTTCATTCACAGAGATGAAGGTTTGACCTCCTCATCCTCACTGTGTGTGTGTGTGTGTGTGTTCACAAAGGTTACCAGTTCATCCACACGGAGCAGCACCACCTTTCCTTCGGCCTGTACGGTGCCTTCCTCTCGCTCCACCTCTTTCTTCAGAGCCTCTTCGCCTTCCTGGAGCACCGGCGGATGCGGAGTCCGGCTCGACCTCAGCACCTCCGCCGCTCTGTGGCGCTCTGCATCGCCGCCTACCAGGAGGACCCGGATTACCTGAGGAAGTGCCTGCGCAGCGTCCGGCGAATCTCCTTCCCTGGCCTGAAGGTGGTGCTGGTGGTGGACGGGAACCGGCCCGAGGACCGTTACATGATGGACATTTTCCAGGAGGTGATGGGTGGTGCCGACCAGGCTGGCAGTCTGGTGTGGAAGGGAAATTACCACAGTGATGGAAGCGTCAGAGGTGGAGTTGGAGGCGGAGGGAGGAGCATGGTGCACATGGAGGAGGCGGCACGAGTGGCTCGGCTGGTCAGAGGTCGACGGTACTCCTGTGTCATGCAGGAGTGGGGCGGGAAACGAGAGGTGATGTACACGGCCTTTAAAGCTTTGGGAGACAGCGTGGACTATGTTCAGGTGAGAGAGATCAGGATTAATACTTTTCACAATGTCGTCATTTAGGCAACTGTCTCGTTTAAGAGTCTGTGCTACAAGTTCTGAACCATTCTGTCAACAAATAATTTGCCTTCATCCAAAACAAGAGTTTCACATGTCCCTTGTTTGTGTTAGTGTTGCGTGGAAAACCACGTCACCACAGCTGTGACGGTAAAATCACTGATTCTCTCTCTGGGCTTTGGTGTTGGAGAGTGAGCGGTGAATTCATGAATGAGTTCTTAGCTTCTTAACATTCCAAAGGCATGGACCTGCATCACAAAGTCAACTTGTTCTTCAAGGCCAGCTGGTGCTGTCACTGTGGGTCAAAGGTCATGTCCACAGAGCTGACCTCAGGGTTGCTAAGCAGATTTAATGAAGCAACTGGGATCACTGTGTGTGTGTGTGTTTGTGTGTGTGTGTGTGTGTGTGTGTGTGTGTGAGTTGTCTCCAGGTGTGTGACTCAGACACAGTTCTGGATCCAGCCTGTACCATTGAGATGCTAAAGATCCTGGAGGACGACGCCATGGTGGGAGGAGTCGGTGGAGACGTACAGGTAAAAAAATGTTAACACAGAATGTTTTCCTCTTCTCCTTCAGATGATGACTGACTGACTACTTATAATTCCAAAATCTTCTTATAATTCCAAAATCTATTAATAATCCCCAAATATACTTATAATGCAAAAATCTACTTATAATGCAAAAATCTACTTATAATTCCAAGACCTACTTATAATTCCAAAATCTACACATAATCACAAAATCTACTTAAAATTCCAAAATCAATTTTAATTCCAAAATCTACTTATGATTCCTTAATCTACTTTTAATTCCAAAATCTACTTATGATTCCAAAATCTGCTTTTAATTCCAAAATCTACTTATGATTCCAAAATCTGCTTTTAATTCCAAAATCTACTTATGATTCCAAAATCTACTTCTAATTCCAAAATCTATTTAAAATCCCAAAATCTACTTAAAATTCCAAAATCTTTTTATGATCTAATATAATTCCAAAATCTACTTCTAATTCCAAAACCTACTTATAATTCCAAAATCTACACATAATCACAAAATCTACTTAAAATTCCAAAATCCTCTTATAATTCCAAAATCTACACACAATTCCAAAATCTACACATAATCACAAAATCTACTTAAAATTCCAAAATCCTCTTATAATTCCAAAATCTACTTAAAATTCCAAAATCTATTTGTAATTCCAAAATCTACTTATAATCCCAAAATCTATTTATAATTCCAAAATCTACTTTTAATTCCAAAATATATTTGTAATTCCAAGATCTATTTCTAATTCCAAAATCTATTTATATTCCCAAAATCTATTAATAATTTCAAAATCTACTTAAAAATTCAAAATCTATTTACAATCCCAAAATCTACTTATTATCCCAAAATCTACTTATAATTCCAAGATCTTCCAAAGTCTATTTATAATTCCAAAATCTACTTATAATTCCAAAACCAACGTCGTCCGGGTCGGAGCGCACCACCCACTTAAGAGCCCGGTACACAATGTTTTCCTCTTCTCCTTCAGATGATGACTGACTGACTACTTATTATTCCAAAATCTACTTATAATTCCAAAATCTTCTTATAATTCCAAAATCTATTAATAATCCCCAAATATACTTATAATGCAAAAATCTACTTATAATGCAAAAATCTACTTATAATTCCAAGACCTACTTATAATTCCAAAATCTACACATAATCACAAAATCTACTTAAAATTCCAAAATCTACTTATAATTCCAAAATCTACTTCTAATTCCAAAACCTACTTATAATTCCAAAATCTACTTCTAATTCCAAAACCTACTACTTATAATTCCAAAATCTACACATAATCACAAAATTCCTTAAAATTCCAAAATCCTCTTATAATTCCAAAATCTACACATAATTCCAAAATCTACACATAATTCCAAAATCTATTTATAATTCCAAAATCTACTTATAATTCCAAAATCTACACATAATCACAAAATCTACTTAAAATTCCAAAATCCTCTTATAATTCCAAAATCTACACATAATTCCAAAATGTATTTATAATTCCAAAATCTACTTATAATTCCAAAATCTACACATAATCACAAAATCTACTTAAAATTCCAAAATCTACTTATAATCCCCAAATCTATTTATAATTCCAAAATCTATTTATAATTCCAAAATCTACTTATAATCCCCAAATCTATTTATAATTCCAAAATCTATTTATATTCCCAAAATCTATTAATAATTTCAAAATCTACTTAAAAATTCAAAATCTATTTACAATCCCAAAATCTACTTATTATCCTACTTATAATCCCCAAATCTATTTATAATTCCAAAATCTATTTATATTCCCAAAATCTATTAATAATTCCAAAATCTAGTTAAAAATTCAAAATCTATTTACAATCCCAAAATCTACTTATTATCCCAAAATCAACTTATAATTCCAAGATCTTCCAAAGTCTATTTATAATCCCAAGATATATTTATAATTCCAAAACCTATTTGTAATTCCAAAATCTATTTATAATCCCAAGATATATTTATAATTCCAAAACCTATTTGTAATTCCAAAATCTACTTATAATCCCAAGATATATTTATAATTCCAAAATCTATTTATAATTCCAATATCTACACATAATCACAAAATCTACTTAAAATTCCAAAATCTACTTAAAATTCCAAAATCAAT
>NW_025321741.1:0-3594 GCF_019176455.1 Solea senegalensis | reverse complement strand
AGTCACTCACACTGTGTCTGGTGGTGCAGAGAGAAAGACACTGTGTCACTCTGATCTATCTCTGTGCTCTATCACTGTCACTGTGATCTATCTCTGTGATCTTTAACTGTCACTGTGATCTATCTCTGTGATCTTCACTGTCACCGTGATCTACTTCCCTTGTCACCTGATCTATCCTTCGTCACTCTGATCTTCACTGTCACTGCGGATCTATCACTGCCCTACCTGATCTATCTGCGTGATCTTCACCGTCACCGTGCCTCATCACCGTCACTGCGGATCTATCTCTGTGATCTATCTCTGTCACTGTGGATCTATCTCTCTGTCACTGCGATCTATCTCTGTGATCTAATCTCTGTCACTGTGGATCTATCTCGTCACTGTGATTCATCACTGTCACTGTGATCTATCTCTGTGATCTTTCACCGTCACTGCGGATTCATCTCTCGTCACTGTGAGTCATCTCTGTCACCTGAGCCATCGTCATCTATCACTGTCACCGTCATCTATCACTGTGATCTATCTTTGTTATTGTGTTCTTTTACTGTGATCTGTCACTGTGATCTATCACTATCACTGTGATCTATCACTGTCACTGTCATCTATCACTGTGATCTATCTTTGTTATTGTGTTCTTTTACTGTGATCTGACACTGTGATCTATCACTATCAGTGTGATCTATCACTATCAGTGTGATCTATCACTGTCACTGTGATCTATCACTGTGATCTATCACTGTCACTGTGATCTATCACTGTCACTTTGATCTTTCACTGTGATCTATCACTTTGATCTTTCACTGTGATCTATCACTTTGATCTTTCACTGTGATGTATCACTATGATCTTTCACTGTGATCTATCACTTTGATCTTTCACTGTGAACTGAGAACCTTAATTTTTTCAGATCACAGTGACAGTTCACTGTGATCTTAAAAAATTAAGGTTCTCCGTTTGTTGTGGAAAAGTTGTCACCATCACTACATGTGCACGAGTTTTCAAGGAGTTCCTGTAGATCTTCACCCTCAAGTGCTTTTCAGCACAAACGTCACTTCAGCTCGAGGCGTGTTTAATAGAAAAATGAAAAGGCATCAGTGAGATACAAACGTAGCCTTCAGCTGAACAATGTGGTTGACAGTACCTTTCATACACCCGTGCTTGTACAGTTAGCCGGCTATACATGGCACGGCTCAGACAGCCGCGCCTTTGTTCACTCTTGCTTTCACTCGTCTTAAAAGCTGCGCTCCGAGCGACGTTTTCAAAACAAAGTGGCACAGAGTAAGTCTTTAAAGCGTCACTGGTGGAATTCATGGCACACCATTCATTTTCTTTATATAAAGAAATGTGTGCAGCTGCGTGCGAGTGTGTTTAGATGTTTTGATTCATGAATGTGTGCAGAGGCAGATGCACAACATTAGGGCTGCAACTAATCCTTATTTTCATCATCGATTCATCTGTCGGTTATTTTCTCCATCAACTGATCAACTGTTTGGTCCAGAAAATGTCAGAGAATGTCCATAAGACTTTCCCAAACCTGGAAATGTTGATGTTCTCAAATGTCTGGTTTTGTCCACAAACCAAAATGTTTAATTAAAATAAAAATCTCAATATTTACTCATTTAAGAAGGGAGCTCCAAAATCAGAGAGCTTGATAATAATATAATAATACGTTTGCGATGTCACAAAATCAGTGTGATATTATGAATTAGGCACAATTTTCCAACAGTGTTGATAAGAAACCCGTGTGACCCACCATCTACTTTCTTAAAGGTATATGAAAAACAGCCTGATTCCATTTTTTATATCAAATCAGAAATGTAGGAGCATAATTACCTCTCCTCTATATTTATGAATTCACTTTCTGTGGTGTCTCAAATTTAAAATGCTTCCACCCTTGTGTTTGTGAAGAAAATGAGAGCAGCTTAAGTTACAGAACAGGCAAGTTACAACCTGTACGTCTGTGGATTTGGGTTGGGCAATAGGATTAATATACCATGAGGTGATTTATGTTTCATGTTAAGAAGCAAAACTGTATTGTATACGTATATAAAGTGTATAAAGATGCATTTAAAATATATATATATATTTAAAATAAAATATATAAAATATATATATATATATATATATATATATATATATATATATATATGTATATACCTACTGTATATTTATGTGTACATAACATGATTTATTTGTGTTTGTTTGATTTGTGTCACCATACTTTTTGCTGTAGCTTGTGTGTTGAACACACACAGAGAGAGACGAGTGTTTTTCATGCTGAAAATGTTTCATCCTCCACAGCAGTGGACTATCCCATGCAGCTGCTCCCAAGCCCTCATCCCACCCCCGTCAAGAGGAGCGGTGGTTCCTTCCGGCAGGTACAGTCTCACTACAGTGCCAATGTTGCCACCATATTGGAACAAACCAGAATAAAATCCAATAGAAATAAAAAAATAAAAAAAAACTGTGTAAACACGTCTCCAGTTACAGTTATAATTTATAATCTATATAAATATAATGTATACTATACCTGTAATTGTATACTGCTGCTGTAGGCTCTGCATATTCGGAGCACTACTGTATGTCACAGTAATACTATACACTTCTATTCCATACTATTTATACCGTCGCTCACATTATTTGTACCATGCCATCTCAATATGGTTTACTGCTGTATCTGGATCTGAGTTTTCATCCTTTCACTGCTGTTAAAAAAAAACTAAAACTTTGAAACTACTTGATTAAATCCACTGGATTTTGTCACTTGGCTTTGAAAATGCTTACAGGTGATCACAAATCCATGAATACGAATATACAGAAACAATACGGCAGCAACACTGACAGCCAGTGTAGCATCTCTGTGTTTACACTATGAACTCAATGCAAATCTCATTGTACGAAACTCAAGTGCCAACACAAACATAACCTTCTTTGAATGCATCCACCCTGTGAACAGTGACACAGACAGAGGATTATTTTATTACTGATTGTGTATTGTGCAGTCTTGTGTTTGTGTGTAGTGGATGGTGGTAAAGAAAAGCTCTCCAGATTAAACAGATAATAAACTGTCTTGGCATTTAGAGGCTGAGAAGCCTGTTTGATTCACCACACCCTCTCTCTTATGTTTGGTGTGTGTGTGTGTGTGTGTGTGCGCGCACAAACTGTTGGATTTGCATGACTTTTTCTTAACGGAAACAAACCAACAAGGTTTAGGAGAGAGAGAGAGAGAGAGAGAGAGAGAAGGTGAAGTGAACATGAAGACAAAAGAGCAGAAATGCTACAAAGGCGTGACAGATGCGCTGCGACACGTCAAATCTGCGGCGGATAACCGGAATACACGCACACCCTCGCCTTTCGCAGCTACGCCCGAATGTGCCTAAGTGGCCCCTCCCTTGCTAATCTGTTCTCACTGTGTGTGTGTTTAGGAAGCGAGTCAACCCTTGAACCTGACCTCGAAGCCAAAGGGGCTGGAGCTGGGGAAAACACCCAGTCCACAGAGTCTGGAGATGGGGACCCTGGCACTGCAGGGAGCCTACAGACCCAGAGACCTGCAGAGGGACGTGTCCCACAGTCCACCACGATCGGCCCTCAGTG
>NW_025321740.1:0-17500 GCF_019176455.1 Solea senegalensis | reverse complement strand
GCGCCACTGATCACAGCTGTTGTTACAGACTGTGCTGCAGGTGGCGCTGCTGCTGCTGCTGCTGCTGCTGCATCATGACTGAGGAGGAGGAGGAGGAGGAGGAGGAGACGCTGCAGCGCGCGCACACACACACACGCACGCGGAGGAAGAACCGAGCAGCAGCAGCAGGAGGAGAAGAGGAGCGGAGGTCTGGAGAGAGAAACGCCGCAGCAGGAGCTTCATCACACGGACACCGTGCAGCTCTGTGAGCGCTGTGTGACGACGAGAACCGGAGCAACACGGAGGACATGGACGATCATCGTCCAGGTACCTGGAGCTATACACTCCTCCTTATTCTGTCTGTCTTCACCTCCTTTTTCTGTCTGTCTTTACCTGTCTTCACCTCCTTATTCTGTCTGTCTTCACCTCCTTACTGTCTGTCTTCACCTCCTTTTTCTGTCTGTCTTCACCTCCTTTTACTGTCTGTCTTCACCTCCTTTTACTGTCTGTCTTCACCTCCTTTTTCTGTCTGTCTTCACCTCCTTTTTCTGTCTGTCTTCACCTCCTTCTTCTGTCTTCACCTCCTCCTCCTCCATGAGGAGCAGGTTTGATGGAGGAGGAGATGAAGAAGAAGAAGAAGAATCTTCAGCACAAACACACGCAGAGTCCCGCAGTGTCCACACCACACGGTGTTATCGCGATAAACAAACAGAAAAAACCCACATTATTGTGTATGTAGAACCTGTGTTTATGTTTGTTTGTAAATGTCACCATTGTACAGTTTAACTTTAAACAAACAAACAAAAAACACTTAGAATAAGTCGATCATAAATCACGTAGAAAATGTGTTCATATTTGTTACATAAATGTACCACACGGGGGCGCTGTGTCTTCACAGTCACTCCAGGATAAAAACGATTTGAACTATTTTAAGTGTGGAACCGTGTTTTGGAACATTTTTGTTTTAGAAAAAGTCTTTATGGAAGTAAAATTATGATTTATAACAATCTGATTTACCTTTTTTGTTTTTCACGTTTAAATGTTTTTAATAAAATATGTGTTAGAAAATGAAATTTGTTTTTAATTTGTCAGCAACAATAGCACGTTTTTTTGTTTATGTAAATGTTGATTAAGATGATTAAGTTATAACTTTTATAACCTTTTTTGTATTTATTGTACTTTTCAGTGGTTATTTAGTTTTTTGTTTTTTGGTAGTTTTTGTGTTTTTTTGTATTTTTTGGGGGCTTTTGTATTTTTGGGGTTTTTGTACTTTTGGTATTTTTTGTGGTGTATGTACATGTTTTTGAAACCTTAGAAAATGTTGTGATATTTCCATTGAGGTTTTTGACATTCAGATTTCCCCTTTTTTTTAAAACGTTATAACACATTTTCAATTTTTTGTAACTTTTTTTGACGTGAACATAAATGTATAAATGTTTCCTAACATTAGAACATTGTGATTTATGGTGTTTTATGTAACAGCAGTTACTGAGGACAGAGGG
Organism: Solea senegalensis; assembly: GCF_019176455.1. Taxonomy (NCBI): domain Eukaryota; kingdom Metazoa; phylum Chordata; class Actinopteri; order Pleuronectiformes; family Soleidae; genus Solea; species Solea senegalensis. The sequence goes on along the minus strand of NW_025321740.1, from coordinate 16,019 downwards.
ACAGGAGACGTTTAAAGAAGTCTTCCACTCTTCCATCAGAATCCTTCACTAAAGACACTTTATATACTTACTATCACTTTACTGTCACTTTAAATCTCTTATTTAAGTAAACAGTTTACATTTACATATCACAGTTTCACACGCAGGCATCGTTTCTCTAATGTTTCCTTTCATGTAAACTTTGTAAATGCATATATTTACACATACTATTTTAATACTATTTCTTTTTGTATATTTTACTGCAGGTGTTTGTTTACTGACGACAATTAACACTTGACTTCAATGTGTTTCAGAGTTACACAACAACATGAACAGAAGCTCAGTCATGTTCACTGTGATCCTGTCACTGCTGCTGCACAGGTGACACACACTCACACACACACACTCACACGCACACACACACACACACAGACACACACACACACACACGACACACACGACAACACACAGACACACACACATAATACACATACACACACACACACACACACACACACACACACGCACAAACACACACACACAATACACTACACACACAACTACACACACACTCACACACTCACGCACAAATACACTTCATTACACACACACAAACACACACACAACACAATACACACACAGACACACAGACACAAACACACAAACACACACACACACACACACACACACACACACATACACACACACACACACACGACAAACACACACACACACATAATTTCACACACACACACACACACACACACACTTCACACCGCACACTACACACCTTGCACACACACAAACACACACACAGACACACACACACACACAGACACACCATAAACACACACACAAACACACACAATGCACACTTACACACACACACACACAAACACACACACACACACACACACACAAACAAACACACATCGCCAAAACACACACTCACACACAGACACACCTACCCAGACTCACGCCAAACACCACACACACTCCACAACACACTGACACAACATTTCACCATACACACATTTTGTAATATTCATGACATGAGGGGACATTGACTTACATTAATTTGGAGACTTACCCAAACCATAACCACAATACTGGCCTAATCCTAATCCTAACTCCTAACCCTAACCCTAATCCTCAATCTCAGCCAACCCTAAAACATACCTTCACCCTAAAATGTAGTAATTCCGTTATGGGGACTCTTTCTGTCCCATAATATGACTGTGTAAACAGGTTTAGGTCCCCTACAACATTAGTAATACCTAGACAACATATACACACACATCACATCACATCACACGCCACATCACAACACATCACACAAATTACATATCATCACACTCATTACCTTTCAAATACACCTCGCATTACATTGACAACACGCATTAACACATTTAACACGCTTACCCACAAAACACACACACCCTCTCCTCTCTTGTATAATGAATCACAATAACTGTGTCGCCACATGCTTCCTCATCTTCGTCTTCCTCCTCTTCCTCAGCGCCTCCTCTTCGTCGTCGGAGACTCAGAAAGAAGCCGGCGCTAACGACAACAGCACGGTGTTCACCAGGATCCTGGACGGACTCCTGGACGGTTACGACAACCGGCTGAGGCCGGGACTCGGAGGTTATGATTTCATCATTCACGCGTGGAACCCACTCACTCTGCCACACCAAAGCCCACAGAGAAAACACAGCAGCGCTGCTGCCCCCGCTGCCTCGGTGGTCACTGTCGTCTGAGTTAAATGAAATATTTTACACCGAATCACTCGGGCAACAAAACATTACAACTCAGTGATGGAGGCAGCAGTGGATCAACAACTGTGTGTGTGTGTGTCTGCGTGTGTGGTGTGTGTCTGTGTGTGTGTGTGTGTGTGTGTGTGTGTCTCTGTGTGTGTCTGTGTGTGTGTCTGTGTGTGTGTGTGTGTGTGTGTGTGTGTGTGTGGTGTGTGCAGTGTGTGTGTCTGTGGTGTGTGTCTGTGTGTGTCTGTGTGTGTGTGTGTGTGTGTGTGTGTGTGTGTGTGTGTGTGTGTGTGTCTGTGTGTGTGTGTGTGTGTGTGTGTGTGTGTCTGTGTGTGTGTGTGTGTCTGTGTGTGTGTGTGTGTCTGTGTGTGTGTGTCTGTGTGTGTGTGTGTGTGTGTGTGTGTGTGTGTGTGTGTGTGTGTGTGTGTGTGTGTGTCTGTGTGTGTGTGTGTGTCTGTGTGTGTGTGTGTGTGTGTGTGTGTGTGTGTGTGTGTCTGTGTGTGTGTGTGTGTGTGTGTGTGTGTGTGTGTGTGTGTGTGTGTGTGTGTGTCTGTGTGTGTGTGTGTTGTGTGTGTGTGTGTGTGTGTGTGTGTGTGTGTGTGTGTGTGTGTGTGTGTGTGTGTGTGTGTGTGTGTGTGTGTGTGTGTGTGTGTGTGTGTGTGTGTGTGTGTGTGTGTGTGTGTGTGTGTGTCTGTCTGTGTGTGTGTGTCTGTGTGTGTGTGTCTGTGTGTGTGTGTGTGTGTGTCTGTGTGTGTGTGTGTGTGTGTGTGTGTGTCTGTGTGTGTGTGTGTGTGTGTGTGTGTCTGTGTGTGTGTGTGTCTGTGTGTGTGTGTGTGTCTGTGTGTGTTGTCTGTCTGTGTGTGTGTGTTGTGTGTCTGTGTGTGTGTGTGTGTGTGTGTCTGTGTGTGTGTGTGTGTGTGTCTGTGTGTCTGTGTGTGTGTGTGTGTGTGTCTGTCTGTGTGTGTCTGTATGTGTGTGTCTGTGTGTGTGTGTGTCTGTGTGTGTGAGTGTGTGTGAGTGTGTGTGGACTTTGGTGTGGGAGAGTGAGTGTTTCACAAACTTCAGTTTCAGACCATCATGTTCCTAAAGATGTTATGGTGTTTCTCTGGCAGCCATGTTGTGATGAAGAGTGAACCTCAGTGTTTTTATAAACCCACTCAGTGATCATGTGTTTCCTGTCCTCACTGTGGAAGATGGTGAGAACGTGTGAAGGTCTTTCCTGTTCACCCCCCATTAATCAATCACTGCTGCTGCTGCTGCTGCTGCTGCTGCTGCTGCTGCTGCTGCTGCTGCTGCTTATTCACGCTCCTCACCGTGGCAACCGGAGATAACCTTGAGCTTTTCATGCGTTTTGTCTCCTCCTTTATTCCGTCCTCATGTCTCTGTGTCTCCATGATGGACCCAAAGCACTTGTCCTCATAAAAGGAGTTTTTGTGAAGAGGGACTGGGGGGTGTGTGTGTGTGTGTCACAGACCGGCAACGGTTGCTACGCTCGACAAGAGCCATTATACACACACACACACAGAGTAAAAACACAACATTTCCACTAAAGTACTTCTTAATAATCTCAGTAATGTGTGAAAAAACTACAGAGACGTTGCATCCACTGTGATCTTTCAGTATTTACAGTAAAACACTTAAATCACAGTAATCAATCATACAATTACTGTGAAGAGGAAGAAAAGTACTCGTAACATGCTGCTCAGTCACAGTGGTAAAACTGCAGTGAAATATTAGTGTTTTTACAGTTATTTACTGTAAAATGACGCAGTAACTAGAACATGTTCACGTGAATACACACAAACTCATTCATTCATTCATTCATTTAACTGTTGATCGATTATTGATTTGTCTTTGTTTCTGTTTCAACAGAGAACGTGACGGAGATCAAGACCAACATCTTTGTCACCAGCTTTGGACCTGTGTCTGACACTGAGATGGTGACACACACACACACACACACACACACACACACACACACACACACACACACACACACACAGACACACACAGACACACACACACACACACACACACACACACACAGACACACACACACACACACAGACACACACACACACACACACACACACACACACACACACACACACACACACACACACACACACAGACACACACACACACACACACACACACACACACACACACACACACACACACAGACACACACACACACACACACAGACACACACACACACACACACACACACACACACACACACAGACACACACACACACACACACACACACACACACACACACACACACACACACACACACACAGACACACACACACACAGACACACACACACACACACACACACACACACACAGACACACACAGACACACACACACAGACACACACACACACACACAGACACACACACACACACACACAGACACACACACACACAGACACACACACACACACACACACACACACACACACACACACACACACACACACACACACAACACACACACACACACACACACGAGACACACACAGACACACACACACACAGACACACACACACGTGAACAGCGTGTTCTTTAAACGTCTTCACGTCAGTTTGTCGACAACACTTGAGACAACGTTGCATGTGAAGAGAACGTGTCAGAGATGCGTGACGTGTGTGTGTCTCCGCCCCCCTCTCCGCCCCCCGCCCCCCCGTCTTCAGGAGTACACCATCGACGTGTTCTTCCGTCAGAGCTGGAAAGACGAGCGTCTGAGCTTCAAAGGTCCCATGGAGATGCTGCCGCTCAACAACCTGCTCGCCTCCAACATCTGGACGCCCGACACCTTCTTCCTCAACGGCAAGAAGTCCATCGCCCACAACATGACCACGCCCAACAAGCTGCTGCGCCTGACCGAGGACGGCACGCTGCTCTACACCATGAGGTACGAGGGCGACACCCGGTGGCCAAACTCAGGCATTGACTTCACCAGGGAAAGTCCATTTTACAGCCAGAGCAGGAAAAAAAACTGTTTTCTGTGGACTGTGAATTAAAGGAGGTGGGTCAATGATCACCTGCAGGGGGCGCTAAACTAAAGGGGAAACATTGAGGAATCTGTTGTTAAAGACACATACATTCTTATTATTTACCGTTATTTATGGTTCAACGTCAATTCTAACTATATATTTATACATATATACACGTATATGTATATATGTATGTACATGTATATACACATGCATATATGTATGCATATATGTATGACATGTATAATGTCTCCTTTAAATTAAGGTCTGTGTTCCTTAGTCATATTTCCTTAAATAAGTAATTTTTCCTTAAATGTAAGTATTTTTTCCCTTAATTTGAAGCCATTTTTCCTCAAATTAATGAAGGTCTTTTTCACTTTTGTCTCTTTTCCTTAAATTCAAGTCTTTTATCCTTAGATGAAAGTCTTTATTCTTAAATTAATTTAAGAATAATTTATCATTTATAATTTAATACTTTTCTCTGACTTTCTCTGACTCTGAAGTCCTTAAATATGATATTTTCCATAAAACTTAATATAACACTGTTATGATATGTATAAGTGTTATTGTTGGTTCTATATGATACATCTCTGACATGTTATAGTGTGTGTATATATATATATACACACACATACATATATGTTATATGTGATATATGAGTTATATGATATATTTGTATGTATATATATGTATATATATATATATATATATATAAATGTATATATATATATATATACATTTATATATATTTTTTTATATATATATCATATAACTCATATATCACATATAACATATATATGTATATGTGTGTGTGTTATTGTTGGTTCTATATGATACATCTCTGACATGTTATATGGTGTGTATGTATATACAGTATATATATACACACACACATATATGTTATATGTGATATATGAGTTATATGATATATATATATATAAAAAAAAAATATATATATATATATATATATGTATACGTGTGTGTGTTATTGTTGGTTCCAGACTGACGATCTCGGCAGAGTGTCCCATGCAGCTGGAGGATTTCCCCATGGACGCTCACGCCTGCCCCCTGAAGTTTGGCAGCTGTAAGTGCATCTGATTTTATATTTAAACAAACGATTGTTTCTGCATCTTCATTAAAAACAATCAAATTATTAAATATAATTATAGTCAAAGTTGTTACATTTGTATCTTTATAAACTAATAAAATAAAAGACATTAAAAAAACATGTCTTTTATTTTGAAGTTGTTTCCAATCACAGAATAATTGCGATAATAACTTTCGAGAAAAACCTAGACGTGGGCGGAGCCAAAAAGAAATTTCTTCATCACTGCAGGCTTGATTTTCAAAATAAGAGCGACACTGACTGACGGTGACTGTTGTCACCGTAGAATCTTTGATTTTGGTTTTTAATCGATTCATTTTTTTTTTTTACAGTCGCCTCTAATTTATCGCAATTATTTTGCGATTGGAAACAAGTAAACGTGCAACAATTAGCAACTTTTAGAAACACATTTCCTGTCTTCGAAATAAAAGTTTCACCCTGTTTGTCTGAAGGTCACAATCATTCAAACTCAATCAGTGATCGATTGATTTGGTCTGACCTGATTTTACCTTTGATCAAATCTCAGCTTTTGCTGGTGTTTAAATTTAGGCACGCTCAGGTCAAAGGTCATGGCCTTAATTGGAGCGAGGTTAGATTACAATCTGGGATTAAGGGTTAATTTGATTAAACTGAGGGAGAAGTGAACGAAGAGTGCTCCTCCTGCTGGAGGCCCTGGGAACTGCAGCTGTGTTCATGTGGATGAAAATGTGTGGGATTGATTATTGATTGATTGATTATTGATGATTGATTGATTATTGGTGATTTTTAATGATGAATTTTTGATGATTGGATGGATCCCAGCGTCTGAATTTAAAGGTGCAGTCTTACATTTTAGCTGCAGTGAATATGAAGCGTTTATCTTTTTTACGTCGACAGGAAGTGGCCTGATTGGACAGGAAGTAGCCTGTTTGGACAGGAAGTAGCCTGTTTGGACAGGAAGTAGCCTGATTGGACAGGAAGTAGCTGCACTTCACAAAGATTGTCTCTGTGTGTCAGATGCGTACCCAGTGTCAGAGGTGGTCTACACGTGGACCGATGGAGCAGCTCTGTCTGTGGTGGTGGAGAAGGACGGATCCAGACTGAACCAGTATCATCTGATCGGACAAACGGCCGGGACAGAGGACATACACACCAGCAGAGGTGTGTGTGTGTATGATTTTATGATGTCAGTTCATGCTTACAGAGCTAACACTTTAGCTTCTGATCACGTCTCTGACAACGTGTTTCAGCAAGATCATCTTAGTTTTGTCGCCATGCGCTTCAAAGTTCCGCTTGTGGGAGGGGCAGCGGGAGGGGCAGCGGGAGCGGGTCGTGTGAAGCAGAGTAAATGTAGGCAACATTATCAGGAGATCAGATCAGTGAGTGGACGACAGGAGTCTCACACACACACACACACACACACACACACAGAGCTGAGACCTTGAGTTAATCCTCCACACAAACACCATCAGTCTTTGCATAAGACGAGGACATCACAGATGAGTGAGTGAGTGAGTGAGTGAGTGAGTGAGTGTTGCTTTGTTCAGGCTCCACTTGAAAACGTTTCATAACAACTTCATAAGAAGAAAACAATAATTACAGAGAGAGAAGAGAGGATGGTGGGTGGGTGGAGCTGTGGGGACAGTGGGTGGAGCTGTGGGTGGGGCTGGGCGTTGAAAGGCATCTGCTTAATAGTCTTATGTAAAACAGAAGTGTGTTTCATTCTGTGGCACAATCGTTATTGTCTGGTTCTTCATTCATTCATTCATTCATTCATTCACTCACTGCAGGTTACAACAATAATAATAATAATAATAATAATAACAATGTTAATTTTATTCTGAGTCATTTATTATTTAAACCGCGTCACAATACACGATATTATCACGATATTCAATGAATACTATATTGTCGTTTCTTTTTATGTGACACAAAGAGGTTAAAGGTCAGAGAAGAATAATTAGTCCTGCTCTATTCAGTCACAATAATAATAAGATATTATCGCGATATTCAAGCCACAAAAGGGCGTCGTTCAGTCAAACATGCAGAAATGTGACTCAATGAGAATTCACCTCGTCCACATTCAGCGATGATAGTGGACGTGGTTGAGACTTTAATTAGAACAAATAATCTCCATTGACTGTCCTGTGTGAGGACATGTTTAAGGACACGGCTTCCTCTGGCTCAGACGCTCCTGTGTGTCCTTAAATAACTGCAACTCTAAAAGTAGGTGAGTTATATTTGTGGATCAGTGACCGTGGAACAAACTTCACTACAGTGAAAATAATCGGTAAACCTTAAATCTAATGAAACCTACATAAATCTTTACGTCTTTGTCTCACTGTTAAATCAACTATTAGGACAGGAAACTCAAGTTTGTAAAGCACTCACTCTCCCACACCAAAGTCCAGAGAGAAAAGCACTGATTTTAACATCACACACACACACACACACACACACAGGAGCTGCTGGTCCACCGCTGCCTCGTGTGGTCACTTTGTGTCACTGAGGGAAGTCGAAACGAAATATTTTTAAAGCCAAATTTGACAAAATAAGACATTTGAACTCAGTGATGGAGGCAGCAGTGTGTGTGTGTGTGTGTGTGTGTGTGTGTGTGTGTGTGTGTGTCTAACAGTGAGATAAAGACGTGATCATGTATTTTAAGATGTGAGGCTTTTTCCTTGTGCCTCACAGAACACAGACGCGCGGACACTAGCATCGGAAATGCCTCCGATGCTGCCGAAAATGTGGGCATCGGTATCACCGAGTACTGGAGTCCATGCACCGATCCAATACCACGTCATTTATTAGAGCTCCGTCAGCTCTGACACGGTTCTTCTTCGCCACTCTTTTTTATTTTTATCTTCTTTATATTTATTTACCAGCTAGCTCCGTTAGCGTTGTTAGCTGCGCTAGCTCCGTTAGCGCGCCTACAGTCAAACTGGTATCGGTACTCTGTATCGGCCGATACCCACAGCACAAGTATCGGAATTGGTATTGGGAGGGAAAAAATGGTATCGGAACATCTCTAGTGGACACAGACGCGCGGACACAGACGGGCGGACACAGACGCGCGGACACAGACGCGCGGACACAGACGGGCGGACACAGACGGGCGGACACAGACGCGCGGACACAGACGCGCGGACACAGACGCGCGGACACAGTGTTTGATGACTCACCAGTTGACGAGCATGGCGGCGTTATTCCCCGACATAAACGGAAGTTCACTCCGGACGTTACGGAACACAGATCCTTGGCAGAAGAGAAGCAGAAGGACCCAGCAGGGGAACATGGTCCTCCTCAGTCCTCCGCCCCCAGTCCTGTCGGCATCCATTCATCAAGGTCAAAGGTCAGAGTGGGGGCTCCTGCAAGAGTGGCGGTGGTTGTGATGTCGGCCGTCGTCGTGGAGTCATGAGGGCGTCAGGAGGCCCGGGCGACGAGGAGGATCTCCTGATCCAGACATGTGGCTGTGTGGTCAGCAGGGGGCGCCACCTGCGGATAAACAAACGACTTTTACTTCACGATCACTTCTTCTCCTTCTTCGTCAGCGGACGCCCGCACAGCGCTCTCTTGTTCCCGTCGCACTCCGGTCAGTCCCATGAGGAATATCTCACCGTTAATCCGCTCGCCGACACAAAACTGCGGCAAAAAAATAACACAAAGAAGAAGAAGAAGAAGAAGAAGAGAGTTTGCACTCGTTCACCCGCTCCCTCCATCCCAGCAGCAGCAGGTGCAGGAGTGTCCGTCCCTCTGTGGCTCACAGTTAAAGATCATTCTTCATGTGTGTGTGTGTGCGTGCCTGCCTGGATTGGCAGAAGGGAGTGGGCGGAGCTTAGAACCCTCCTCCTCCCCTCTTCTCTCCCTCACTGATGGCAGGATGCAGATTGTAACCGGGGATTAGGGAGGTTCAAAAATCCGATTTTGCTCCGAGAAAGCCTGGTGTATTAGTGTGTGTGTGTATTAGTGTGTGTGTGTGTGTGTGTGTGTGCAAGTGGGAAAGGCAGGGGAGAGAGAGTGTGTGTGTGTGTGTGTGTGTGTGTGTGAGTGTGTGTGTGTGAGAGAGTGTGTGTGTGTGTGTGTGTGTGTGTGTGTGTATGTGTGTGTGTGTGTGTGTGGGCAGTATGTGTGTGTATGTGTGTGAGAGAGAGTGTGTGTGGTGTGTGTGGAGTGCAGTGGGGAGAGAGAGTGTGTGAGGAGAGAGTGGGGTGTGTGGTGGGCAGGAGAGAGAGGTGGGGTGTGTGTGTGTGTGTGTGTGTGTGAGAGAGGAGTGGGGAAAAGTGTGTGTGTGTGTGTGTGTGAGAGAGGTGTGTGTGTGTGTGTATGTGTGTGAGAGAGTGTGTGAGAGAGGTGTGTGTGTGTGTGTGTATGTGTGTGAGAGAGTGTGTGAGAGAGTGTGTGTGTGTGTAAGCTTTTAGTCACTGAATTTTTTTTCATACTTGACCAGTGAAGTTTTAAAGCCCTTTTCAAATGCAATCTTCACTTGTGTCACTGAATATTGCTTCCCGTCTGCCCGTTCGTCTGTCTGCCTGTCGGTCTGTCGGTCTGTCTGTCTGTGTAAATCCATGTTCCGTCACAGACATCATCATCATGATCATCATGACTACTGTGGTGCTTCACTGGCAGATAAATATAAACATTAAATATTCGAACAGAAACCTTCAATTTTCAAAACATTTTAAAAGTTAGGAAAAGTTTATCTGTATTTTTTTAAAATTGTAATAAACAACATTTAATCATGTAATCTACCTGTAGGTCTACTCTGTAATCTACCGCGGTTTCATGCTTCTTCCCCAAAAATCACCTACTTTACCCTGAAAAAGACTAAAAACTATATTACAATAAATTTGTTAAACATTTTAAAAAGAAAAAAAAATCACAATAAAAAAGACATCATTGTATTTTAAGATTACAATAAATACAAAAAGGTATTTAGAAAGCTACAAAAGCACATTTTTAGAATATGTCACCAACATAAAAACGTACAAATAAAAGTACGAGTTTCTCTGCAGTAAAAAAATAAATGAGTTAAATGACAAAAAAGTAACTCAATTTAAAATAATTAGCAAATAAAGTTATAAAATGTTGTAACCTGAAAGATTTTCTCTTCTAATATTAGCAAAACTAGAAATAATACAGTTAAAAACATTGAACATAAAAAACGCCACGTTATGTCACAGAACAGTGTTCTAAAAATATTTTATAATATACTTTACAAACTGTCACGACGTTAAATATACGCAACATAAATGATTACTTTTTAATGAACTTCAAAATGTCACGTTATTATTTTCTTGCGGACAAATGAAGGCGTCATTTAGGGATCGTTATAAATCACAAGCTGCTTTTCTCCATTTTTCCCACAAATGACGATGGATTCTTTCTTTCTCTTTCTCTGGGTTGGTTTTGATGTTTTTAAGTCTGTATGAAAGGTGTTTTAGAATGAAAAGAAAAAGATTGTTTCACAGTCAGATTTCACTGCACTATTGGGTGAATAACGTGTTAGCAGTCGCTCCACGTAGCAACAATCAAACTGCTCATGCCTGTCTGACTGCAGTTGTTTGTGTGGCCTCAGGACAGTACACCGTGATGATGGCCCACTTCTACCTGAAGAGGAAGATTGGATATTTTGTCATTCAGACGTATATGCCCTGCTTCATGACGGTAATCCTGTCCCAGGTGTCCTTCTGGCTGAACAGAGAGTCGGTTCCTGCGAGGACAGTCTTTGGTGAGTGAAGACGCTTTGTTTAAAACAACAGAGAGCGAGAAAAAGACTCCTTTTTTATTTATCTGTGTAATATTCACCTGTCATGTTCAGCACAGGGACGATGAGGGAGCAGAGGTCGTTTACTTGTTCACAGATAAAGTCTGAAAATGTGACGCAGAAATACACAGACTCCGAGTGCTGTGAGGCTGCAGTACCACTGATGGACACGGAGGGAGACACAGAGCAGGACTGTAGCTAAACCAGCTCTGTTTTAGTGTGTACAGTTTGTCAATACCATGTCACTTCCTGGAAGTCAACTAAGGAAGAGTTTACGTTTATATTCTTGCAGACCAGAATGTGTGTGTGACAGTGCATGAGGAGGAGGCATGTTAACATGGTTTCTCAACATGTTTGTTGGACAGGAAACTTAATAATTTACATCAATATTCTGCAAAAACATCGGACAAATTAAGACCCTCCTGGACGTCGGTCCTCATTGAAGCAAGCAGACCAGAATGTGTGTGTTTAGCAGAGCATTTAACCTGCTTTTAATCCGACTTATTGAACACTTTTGTCACTCTGTGACACATTTCAATGAGATGTTTTTTTATTTATATCACTTTAAACATGGTTCCGCCCCTTTGTTTGCGAGCAGGAGTGACCACGGTGTTGACCATGACCACGCTCAGCATCAGTGCCAGGAACTCGCTGCCTAAAGTGGCCTACGCCACCGCGATGGACTGGTTCATCGCCGTCTGCTACGCTTTCGTGTTCTCGGCGCTGATTGAGTTTGCCACAGTGAACTATTTCACCAAGAGGAGCTGGGCCTGGGACGGGAAGAAGGCTCTGGAGGCGCAACATCCCAAAGTAAGTCTACGCTCAAAATATTATTCTGTTCATGTTATTCATTTTTTGCTGTTGTTGGGTAATGGTCTAGATTGTTGGGTAATGGTCTAATGCAGGGGTGTCAAACTCATTTTTGTTCAGGGGCCACATACAGTACAATTTGATCTCAAGTGGGCCGGACCAGTATAAATAGTAAAATAATCGTAATCGTAGTGTGAAATTTTAACAAATTCATCCTGTGGGCCAGATTGGACCCTCTGGCGGGCCGGATCTGGCCCCCGGGCCGTATGTTTGACACCCCTGGTCTAATGGGTGATAGTCTAGATTGTTGGGTAATGGTCTAATGGGTAATGGTCTAGATTGTTGGGTAATGGTTTAATGGGTAATGGTCTAGATTGTTGGGTAATGGTTTAATGGGTAATGGTCTAAATTGTTGGGTAGTGGTCTAGATTGTTGGGTAATGGTCTAATGGGTAATGGTCTAGATTGTTGGGTAATGGTATAGATGTTTGGGTTATGGTCTAAATTGTTGGGTAATGTTGGGGGCAGTCCGTGGCCAAGTGGAAAGGGAACTTGGCCTGGAGGGTCGCCGGTTCACGTCCCCACCAGGCCAAAAGGGCTGGGGTACCCCTGAGCAAGGTACCCAACCCTCATTGCTCCCTGGGCGCTACTCAGTGTGGCAGCCCACTGCTCCTAATTCTAGGATGGGTCAAATGCAGAGAAATAATTAAAAGTATATATATATATATAAAAAAAAATAATGATCTAAATTGTTGGGTAATGTTATACTGGTGGGGGCCCCCTGGTGGCCATCACTGACCTTGCTGTTCCGCTGACGTCCGTCTCTCTCCGCAGAAACGTGACCCCATGATTCTGTCGAAAAAGCCCAACAACGTTTGCTCGGCCGGCAGTGGCGGCGTCAACTACACGCCCAACCTGACCAAGGACATATCCATCTCCACCATCTCCAACATGACGTCGGTGCAGCTCCGCACCTCTGAGGCCAAGATGGTGGACCCCAAGAAGACGTACAACAGCGTGAGCAAGATTGACAAGATGTCACGGATAGTGTTCCCCGTCCTCTTTGGAACCTTCAACCTCGTGTACTGGGCCACGTACCTGAACAGAGAACCCGTGGTGAAAGGAGTCGCCGCCTCAACGTAATCGCTCTCTCTATTTTTTGATTTGTTTTATCTGGAGCGCGTGGACTTAGAGGACTCGTTGTAAGGTCTTGACAAGAAAAGAAAAAAATATAAACAAATATCTGCGCTTGAAGAACAAAAACTATACTCAACTATCTAATTCAAGCACTTGGAATGGATGCAAGGCTGCGACAGAATCTCCTTCTCCCCTGAACTTCATGGCCTGAAAAACTGCTTTTAAGACTGTAAGACAAACCAGAGTGCGGTGCTTTTGCTTCATCTCATCCCTGCTGCAGTTTGCATGAAAACGCGCCAAAAAAAAACTAAAGAAAAAAACCCTGACTCCTCTTTGTCTTGAATGACGACCGCGTGTTTAAGTGTCGATCACTGCTTCACATATAAAAGCACATTCACCACCATCATCATCACCACGACGTCAGATTCTAACGCTATGGCGCAAACAAACTGCAATACAGCACGTGCTTGAGTTTTTAAAGAAAGATTAATGCTGCAAGTGCATTAATGATTGAACTTTGTCCCTTATTTTCTCCGCCTGTTGCAGTGAGCGCTCATGTGTCTCTGTTCGTCTTTACTTGAAGATTCGACTGCTGCAGACCTGGTTTCCCAAAATACCTCTGATAGAGCCTCGATGAGGAGCGGTGAAAGAATTCTACCTGAAGGTTAAAAAAACGGCTGAATTTCTGAGCAAAGAGGCTCTTCTTCATTTATAAATCATCATTTATGCCAGTATATGTCTGCAGGGTCATTGAGTGTCTCAGAGAGGACACTAATAATCAGCCGAGTGACGCCGAGAGTCTGGAGACAAACGTTCACGCCACGAGGATAAACTTTAACGAGGACATAAATCAAACCAACAGCCAGGCGTCAAACCAAGGTCTAAATTTAAACAATGCAGCTTTAGGTAAAATTGAATCTGCCTTTAATTCTGGACACGTTTACAACAACACAACAGAGCAAAGACGTCGAATTTTACAAGAAAAATTCAACAAAAAGCCACAAATAAATGAATAGATATTCACTAAGAGAGTTAACATGGGTCAGAGCCGACTGCTGCAGACCTGCTTTCCCAAAAAACACTGTTATTTCTCTTCAAGCTAAAACCACGCTCGCAGTAGTTCCACAAGTTTTTGCTTGCTGCTACACGTGCTAGCAATGCTAGCTAAAGACCGGGCTACTGAGTCAGTGTTGTTTCTTAAACGTCTAAAAACAATAATGAATGTTTTCTCAAGACTTTAGCTAAAATCTCTAAGACAGATTTCAGAAGTCATATGCTAGTGCTAACCCTAGCAAGTCAGTGTCATTCCTTCAACGTCTAAAAACAATAACATTCATGGTATATTTAAAATACTGTGATTCCATGTATGTTGGTGTTTACCAACAACAAACAGCTATGTTTGGTTCTAGAAGGTTCTCGTGTGCTAGCAAAGCAAGCTATTGCTAGTGCTAACCCTCAGTCATTGACAGTAGTTCCCAAAATGTCTTTAAAATGACTTTTTCTGGTGTTCAAGTTATCGTTGATGGACAATTTAATTTATTTGACTTCAGTTTACTGAAGAAGGAAAGATTCTAGATTTTCGGAAGCTGCTACACATGCTAGCAATGCTAGCTACAGTTATGAAAACTGAGTATATGTTATAGCATGTCGTAGTGTAGTTCCTTAAACGTCTAAAAACAATGACATTTATTCATGGTTAAAATCACATAGTTCCATGTATTCATCATCAGCTTGTGTTTCTCTCAAGAACTAGCTAGCAATGCTAAAAGTAGTTCCTTTAACTTCCAAAAACATATATATATGTTTGTGTTTACCCTTACCGACAGCTAAGTTTTGGTTCTAGAAGGCGCTCACATGCTAACAATGGTAGTCATTATAAAAACAGATCCTGCTTGTAAATTTTCAGCATGTAGCTTAGTAGCACTAACACTAGCATTTGTTTAGCATGTGCTTAGCTTCCTGGTTGTGGCTCACATTCAGGTAAACAAAGCTCATTTTTAAATGCTAACGACATAACGAGGCCTTGAAGCTACAACGATGTTTTTGGGAAACCGGGTGGAATCATGTAAATAGCTTTTCTTTTACTAATGAACCTTTTTGCTTTATCACAAAATATTGTGACATTTGCATTTTAAAGCCTTTAGATGTAGAAAAAAGAACCAAAGTCTAGTACTGACTTGTTGTAATGTCTTATTTCTTCGTGTGAGGTTACGTTTCCTTCCTAGCTTGTAGATGGGCACAGACTCTTGCTTTTAACGTGTCAGTCCGCTCGGATTCTCCGCGTCTTTATTTCCACATGGACTCTGACTGGAGTGGAAGCGGCGAGCGCACGTCCACGGCTGCGTGGTGTGTTGGACTGTGGTGAGAAACTCAGGAACTAAAGGACTCCACGCTTCCAGCAGAAGAGTTGCCTCAGAGTCGCATGGATTGTGACGGCGAGCGTCAGTTCGCTCGTTCGCTCGCTGCTGGGAGCAAAGTCC
>NW_025321739.1:0-25096 GCF_019176455.1 Solea senegalensis | reverse complement strand
GATGAGAGGAGAGGAGAGGAGAGGAGAGGAGAGGAGAGGAGGAGAGGTGGCAGGACTCTCTCTGTCTCTGTCGTGGAGCTGAATCACATGGTGGAATAAGGTCAAATTCTCAGGCTGCCAACATCACATGACCTCCAAACAACAAGAAGAAGAAGAAGAAGAAGAAGAAGACTTGTGATGAAATACTGTGATAAACTGACAGTAAACAGGAGGAAGTTTGATTGACAGACATGTGATAATGTTGCTCTTCATAAACAGCACATCAGGATGATTTGGTAAGATTATTAGAATTATTAAAATATGGTCAAATTGACTAATGCATTTGAAATCAATGACATTATGACATTATGATCACTATGAATCAATAAAATGTTATTATTTTATATAATACTCTATAATTTATATTATTACATCTATTATATCGTCTCATTTAAATGTAATTATTCATCTTATATTCTATTTATATTATTTTAATTACTATTATATTTGTTTTAAACTTTTTTTATTTGGTGCAGAGTAACTGTAACTCCCTGATTTCCCACACGATCAATAAAGATCTTTATCCTTAGTTTTTTCATCTCCATCTTTAATGCTCACATTCAAACCATGCACTTCTTTATCGCCCTCTAGTGTTGACTGCTGACTGGAGCCTTCTGTCACTGCTTGTTAACTCACACACACACACACACACACACACCTCGCCTTGGTTTGGGGTTCACACTCCCAGAGTCTATTTTTGTTATCGTGTGTATGACTCTTCTCACACTGGCCTCTGTGTGTGTGTGTGTGTGCGTAAAAAGTGTGAACAGCGTAAACATCAGATTTTCATTGACATACACACACATTAGACACAGACACACACACACACCGCGATGAAAGCTAAAGTTTACTCCGCCATGCCCTGAGGCCGTGGATATTGATGCATCTACTGTGTGTGTGGAGTGTGTGTGTGTGTGTGTGTGTGTGTGTGTGAGTGTGTGTGTGTGTGTGTTCTGCATTGGTGTATGTCACCTCTAAAAATCACAAAAGGGCTTCTGAAACATGTCAGTAACCTCAACTACTTGATCTCAGAGAAAAGGTATGTGTGTGTGTGTGTGTGTGTGTGTGTGTGTGTTCTCCTCTGTGTTCAGCAGATGGAGCGTCTGAGCCTCTGACACCTGGGGGGGGTGAATGTGACAGAGTAGGAAGGTGGTGGAAGAGGATGAATAAGTGACCTATCACATCCCCATTGACTGAGTTAATTAATATAAGTAGAGCAGGGGATTCTTAGCTCACTTTTCACCGTATGGATTTGCTGTCTCCTGACATTTGGTATGTTTTATATCTATTCGATGCAAATCCAATGTATTCCGTCCTGCGGCCCGATCATGACAGCTAATTTTGGTATGAGGCCTATTTTGATAGGCTGCACTTTAATTGCGGCACAACACGGGGGTCTTGATGTGATTGATAGATTTAAAATCTCATGTGAATGGATGTCAAATTGAAGCACAGTAAACCGTTAAAGGGCTCCACTATGCTCTCTGCTTACTGTCAGTGCATGAAGGTAGAAAGTGATGTTGTTTTAAAATGCTGCGACGCAGGCGGAAGGGTGAAGGCACTAAAATTAGAAGCGGGGATGTAGTGAGAGTGAGGAAGGAGAAGACGTCGTCAGAGTCTGACACACTCTTCAGCATCTTTTCACACAAACAACTCGCAGGTATATCTTGGATTTGAGAACCGGCTAAAAAAAAGCTTGTGGTTGCTAGTGGTTATTCTGCCCTGCGGTGTTGTTGTTTCTCAGCGTGAAATGTGACGTCACAGTAACAATCACTATATTTGTGTGTTGCTCTGACTTTCAAAATACACTTAAACACGGTACTCCCACTCAAATAAAATGCAAAAAAGACAACTAGAACTTTAAAGTAACACCATGTATGAGTTGCTCTCGGCGCCCCCTACAGTTGTATAAGTCACGGTAATAAACCTGATGTCAGGGCCGTGTCCGGTGAGCAGCCAGACTCATCTCCGCCGTCTGTGTGTGTTCACACCTGCAGCGCGACGACACTAAACGTTTCACCCTCTTCAAGACAGATTCAGCGAGGAAATGAAACGCAAATGCAGACAAAAGCAGCACAGAAATGATCTGGTGTGAGTTTGTCAACGATTCTGACAAACTCTGCATCTCATGTACGAACAACCTGGTCCGATAGACTGTGTGAGAGCATTTTATATAAAAAATATCCGCGTGTGAAGTGGGAAAACATTTGAGCCAGTTATACTCCCCTTATCTGTATTATGTCATGCAGTCAGTATTACGACATCATTATTTAAATATTTACTCCACATAAAAATAACTACAAACAGGACTTGTATATTTACATTATCCTTATTAGATTTCCAACAATAATTGAAACTTTGAGTCCTTGTTATCATGCTGTTCCCTCAGGACCCAAAAGTCAGTGAACGTAACTAAACATTAGTTTAACAAAATAAATAAATAAAAACATTATTCTGTGTCATGGACAGATAACTGAACAGAGTATCAGCATCTTGTTAAAAGAGCTGGTAATCAGTAAATAACAGTAAATGGTATATACAGTATATAGCGCTTATAGTGTTGATGGCCACTCAAAGCTGCTTTACACTACTGTTCTGCCATTCACCCATTCATTCACTCACTATCACTCACCCATTCACACTCACGTTGCCGGCACAGCTGTCGGGAGCAACGTGGGGTTAAGTTAAGTAAGCTACCGTCGCACTAAGAAGAAGACAGTACTGAGAGGTGGACAGTACAGGCAAACTTCAAGCATTGATTACACAAATGTTAGAAACCACTTCAAAAAATGACCAAACAAACCTTTCATTTATGTGGGTTAGTTTTTCACATTCACATTATATTAACTATCACCTTTTATAAGAACATCTATGTTGCTGTTGATGTACTCTCAAAATGATCATGGAGACAAAATCCTACTTTGTGTTATTATTGCAATTCTACGTTCAAATGGAGCCAAACTGCTCGAGGTTCCACCGCTCCCACCAAACAGAACCAAACAACAGAACCAAACAACAGAACCCAACAACAGAACCCAACAACAGAACCAAAGAACATGAACAAACAACAGAAACAAACAACAGAAACAAACAATGAACTAAATAAACAGAAACAAACATCAGAACCAAACAACAGAACCAAATACATAAACAAACAACAGAAACAAACAACAGAAACAAACATGAATAGAAACAAAAGAACATAAACAAACAACAGGAACAAAAATACAACAGAACCAAAACGACAGAACCAAACGACAGAACTAATGACAGATGGAAACCAAAATGACAGAACCAAATGAAGAACAAAACAACTAAACAGACAACAAAGAACCATAACATAAACAAAGAACAACAGAACCAAACAACAGAACAACAACATAAACAAGAACAAAACAAACATCAGAAAGGAACAACAGAAACAAAGAACACAGAACCTAACAACAAACTAAACAGAACCAAAGAACATACAAACAACAGAAACAAACAACAGAACCAAAACAACAGAAACAAACAACAGAACCAAACAACAGAACCAAACAACAGAAACAAACAACAGAAAAACAAAATTGGAAAGAAACAAACAACAGGAACAAACAACAGAACCAAAGAACATGAACTAACAACAGAACCAAACAACAGAACCAAACAAATAGAACCAAAAATGTAACAGAAACTAAAACGAACCAAACGACAGAACCAAATGACAAGAAACTGTCAGAACCAAACAACAGAAACCAAAGAACATAAACGAACAACAGAACCAAACAACAGAAACCAGAACATAAACAAACAACAACAGAAACAAACATCAGAACCCAACAACAGAAAACAAAAAGAACACAGAACCTAACAACAGAACCCAACAACAGAACCAAAGAACATGAACAAACAACAGAACCAAACAGGAACAGCAACAGAACAAACAACAGAACCAAACAACTAAACAAAGAACAGAACCAAACAGAGACCCAAACAACAGAACCAACAGAACCAAACAACAGGAACAAACAACAGAAACAAACAAAGAACCAAACAACAGGAACAAACAACAGAAACAAACAACAGAAACAAAAACAACAGAACTAAAGAACATAAACAAACAACAGAAACAAAACATCAGAACCAAACAACAGAACCAAAAGAACATAAACAAACAACAGAAACAAAACAACAGAAACAAACAGAACCAAAGAACATAAAACAAAACAACAGGAACAAACAACAGAACCAAATAACAAGTAACGAAGACAAATCCAGAACAAATGACAGAAAACCAAATGACAGAACCAATGACAGAACCAAACAATCTAAAACAAACAACAGAACCAAAGAACATAAACAAAACAACAAAGAAACCAAACAACAGAACCAAAGAACATAAACAAACAACAGAAAAACAAACATCAGAACCCAACAACAGAAACAAAAGAACACAGAACCCAACTAAACAGAACCCAACAACAGAAACTAAAGAACATGAACAAACAACAGAAACAAACAACAGAGACCAAACAACAGAAACAAACAACAGAACCAAACAACAGAACCAAAGAACATAAACAAACAACAGAAACAAAAGAAAAACAAACAAATAAATATCAAACAACAGGAACAAAACAACAGAACTAAAGAATATGAACTAAACAACAGAACCAAACAACAGAACCAAACGACAGAACCAAATGACAGAACCAAATGACACCAACAAACAACAGAACCAAAGAACATAAACGAACAACAGAACCAAACAACAGAACCAAAGAACATAAACAAACAACAGAAACAAACATCAGAACCCAACAACAGAAACAAAGAACACAGAACCTAACAACAGAAACCAACAACAGAACCAAAGAACATGAACAAACAACAGAACCAAACAACAGAACAAAACAACAGAACCAAAACAATAAACAAACAACAGAACCAAACAACAGAACCAAACAACAGAACCCAACAACAGAACCAAACAACAAATAAAAAGAACAAAAAGGCAACAAACAAACAACAGAACCAAACAACAGGAACAAACAACAGAAACAAACAAAAACAAACAACAGGACCAAACAACGGAAACAACAACACAACCAAACAACAGAACTGAAATAACGAAACAAACAACAGAACCAAACAACAGAACCAAAGAACCACAAGTCATGGTGCATTTCAAAGCCTGTTTTTGTTCCATAGGCTTAAAGAGTTAAACCTGAAGTTTGTGGATGTAGAAAGACACAGGACGACGCTCTAATACCAGTTGCGGGACATTGTTGTTGTGAAATATAAGCTAGCTCTTTAAGTTCTGGTCAGCTGTCATCAAATGGAGACTTTCTAAAATAATGTTAGTGTTAAAAACTTATATATAAATTAGAATTATAAACATTGACATTGTGTTGTTCGTGAAGGATTCAACATGAAAACCTTAAATGAAAAAGCACTTTAAACTTCACAAATGCTCCAGTCTTGATGATAATCACTCAAAACCATTCACCCATTCACTCACACTTTCACAGCCATTCACACCAGCAAAGCAGGCTTTAGTGTCACATCAGCATGTAGATTGGCGGAGATCTGAGCAACGTTGGCTCACAGTTGAACAGAAATAGTGGAGCTGGTTTATTTATTTATTTAAAAGCAGGAAGTGACCGCGCCTAAAAGTCTGTTACACGGCGGAAACACACCGTCCGTCCCTGTGCTTACGATCGCGTCGCTTTCAACTAAAACATCTTTCTGTTGATCAGAACAACACAATAATAAATATTGAGTCCTGTGTCGTGTGGTAAAAAGTAAACAGCTGGAGCAGGAAGTGGACTCACAAGCAGGAAGTGGACTCACAAGCAGGAAGTGCAGATGCAGGCTGAAGAGAAGAGTTCACACACTGGAGACTAAACAAGAAACAAGATGGAACACTATGAGGAGAATGAATACAAGAGAGGAGGTGTGGCTCATTGAACACAGGTGAATGAGGGCGGGGCATGCAGTCAAAGTGATGGGACAGGAATCATGACAAAGTGATCTTATAGTGATCACAAAGAAATATGTTAGACTCCAAAAACAAAACAGGAAACGGTACAGGACGATCAGACGTCACAAAGGTCTGGATTAGTGCTGTCAAACCATTCAAATATTTACTGTAATTGCGATTAATCACATTAATGTCATAGTTAAATCTCGATTAATTGCAATTAATGGCACATTTTTATCTATTCTACATGTCCCTTGACTTCTTTGTGTCCCATTTTTTCTTCTCATTTTAGAAGAGTGGATCTGCTTGCTATGTGCTAGTGTTTTTTTAATTGAGACAATATCTCTGTCACCTGCATATTTTGACTTATTGCTCTTATTGTGACAGTCGCACAATAATAAGAGAGGCTGTGTATCAGTCTGCAGTGTGTGAATAAAGTCCCGTGGTTTAATGTGTTGTTGCCGTAACAAGCTAATCCGAGCTAAAAGGAGCTAGCGGTCTTCGGAGGTCTCCTTACTACGGTTGGGGGGTCTGCCAGCTTGGTTGTAACACTGATACATCATGACTTGGACGTGGGGAGTGCGTGGACCAACGATCCAGACTTCGTTGGATACGGAGAACTCGCTTGGAGACGGAGAAGCGCACAGCGCTCGTCATCCACTCACAACGTATCGTGTGAGTGTGTAGTGTGTTGTGTTGTTTCCGGTCTAGCTAGATCCGGTGTGGTGTTGTAGTTTTTCGCCGTTAAAGTGGGTTTGCGGTAACGCCGCTAGTAACACGTTAAACTGACAGCACTAGTCTGGATGTAATACAAGAACACGGATTGTGCCCCTCCCCCTCTGACTTGCAGCTAATATTTTCCAGTGGCCAATCGTGGTACTGCAACAAATAACACTGGCAGCTCCTAAAAGCAATAAAAAAAGTGAAAGAGACGCCTGTAAAAGTTCACAGGACACCTCGAGACATGGACATAGGCATCTTATCTTCTTTATATCTTTATATTCTTTATTTTTGGTTCAAGGAGTTGCACTTTTATAAAACCTTCCTAAAGGCCATAAAAAGCCCAGAACAATCCTAATTCCCCTCTGGTTCACAGAGCTGAGCGGCATGATGGGAGTAACACTACTGCACACACAACACACATGAGCGCCATAGAAGTGAACGCCGCCAGAGGGGCGGGGCTCTCCCCAGTTCTTTTAATACATCCACGCTCCGAAGGTTATGCTAGTGGCCGGAGCGTTTACACCGGAAATGAATCCAGCATGTTCACCCGGAGTGTTGTGTTCCCACTGATGCTGATCAGAGATGAAGCTGATAAATACCCGCGTGCATTTCAGTCATTTGACCTCGAGGTGAATGCCAATTAAACACATTCCCACTGGTCAAAAAAACCCATTTGAATCCAGGTTTAAACAGGTTTTTTGACCAGTGGGATTGGGGTATTATCCATGCAAAGACTCTTTCTTCCTCTTTACGCGTGTGAAAGACATGAGAGAGGTGAGAGCGGGTGAGGAGAACACAGGGGAGGGGGGGTGACACAAACAGGACAGACAGGAAGACAGGCAGAATAAGGTAGTGAATGGAGAGAAAAGAGGGGAGAAGAGAGCAAGAAAGAGCTCCACTGCCTAGTCTTAATCTGAGCTGTTCTGATCAATAGCCCATTTCCCATTGTTGCCAGAGCTGTTCGATCGCTACACCACGGAATTAACACACCCACTTTAATCTAGGGGGAGAGGAGCGAGGGGAGGGTGAGGAGGGGGAAAAGGGGGGAAGAAGGGGGTTAAAGGGGCGAGAGGGGAGCAGCTGTGGAGGCATTCTCAAATGAAATCAAATCTAATTGTTATCACTGTAGCTCGCTGCACTTTTACAATTATCCACCCGCCATACAGCCTCTCTTCTCCCGCTCACACCGGGCGTCATGTGCTGTAAACGGCACGTAAATAATCCAAATTAGTGTTTATTTGTTTCATTTTGCCGGCTGTAGATTGGATTGGTGTTGGGAGATTGGGGTGGGGGTGGAGGTGCTTGGTGAAGGCCCTGCTATTCCAATACCTTAGGGAAACGTGGGGGGGTGGGGGTTGTGGTTCCAGGTATATTGTGCTGGATACACTCTAACATCTGGACGACTCTATATGTGTGAGACAGTCTCAGAGAAAACACTGTTATGTACCAAAGAATGTCTTCATAGTTGAAGTTTAACCTTATTAAAGGGACCTTTGGTTTGATCTTGTGGCTCCAAACAGACCTTTGGTTTTTCATGAGTACAAAACTCAAAACTGGCTCAAAAAGAAGTCATTGGCAACATCTGAACCTTGATCGGTCAGGAACTGCACTTTAATGAACATCAGCGTGTAAACAGTGATGTACAGAGTGTGGCCAGTGGCAAATTTATATCTGTTGTTCCTACGCTTCTACGGTATTGTTTAGTCAGGATAGTGTGTTTGATGAATCACATTCATTCATTCATTCATTCACCACATCCACCATGTGTCATGTTAAATGTATATAGCTTTCATTTCCATTCACCTCATTGTACTACGGGTACACACTGGATCTTCTATTAACTATCATGTGGGAGTAAATAATGTCCATCTTTCTACTGTATACTTTATGTGTCCATCTGATCAAGTGTAACAGTTTAATAATAACTAATGATACACAAAATTGACTAAACTTGACTCAAATATACGTTTTTGTATTTAGAATGTATACATTTATGGTCTGCCTCTTGTGTCTACGCTGCAGTGCACTTCACATATACTGTTTATTTGAATGCATAGCAGAGGTCAGAAAAACTGTGTAAACTTATATAAATAAGTACTAACGAGCCAGTTCATTATATATATATTATTATTATTAGTATATATTATATACGGTTCATATAATCACATGATGCCAGTTACTGAAAAATGGCAAAAATCCGCCTGATTAATTTATGCACAAAATACAGACGTAATTTCACGTGTCACTTTCCTTAAGGTCACATGACCCTGAAATGCATGTTGTTTGTGATATTGTTGATGTTTTCTTCATAATTACACGAGTGTAACCAGTGAGACGCATCAAACACTCACACATATATATATATATATATGTTATCTGTGTATTATATGTATATAAAGTATATTCCTGTATGTAAGACGAATGAAATGGAAAATAGAGTGACCAGCTGTGATTACAGTAAGCAAACTGGAAACCAAACTAAAATGAAGTTTTATCCTTCAGTGAAGTCCATACTCTTTCAGTGGCAACCGTGGAGTTTAGCTGTTGAATATTGTAGTCCACAGCTGTGGGTGCTGCCGCTGGAGTCTTTGCTCGCTGCCTGAGACACACTGAGACAGCTCGAGGCGGGAAAACACACAAGTGAAGCTCTCCCACTGCCACCCGAGGCTACCACCCAACTTTTCCTCCAATCCATTCTACTTACGCGAGTCCTTTTGAAGTCATTTCATAACAGAGCAATTTTCTCGTTAGCGTTGGCTTTAATTGTGGGTAATTAAGCGTGCTCCAGCGGTATAGAGAGCACTGTACGAAGGACTGGGGAAAATTAGCCGTGGTTCAGCTATGAAATATGGGGTTAAGTGGGAGACGGGGGGAGGGAAAGAGAGGAGAGAACCGAGGGGGCTTAGACACTCCAAAACTGGGGATACGCCGTCTAAAAGCAGCGCTGCCCTCGGGTACGAGACAGAACGAGGGGGACACAAATGGGTAGTTTTCAGCGACAGATACAATTCAAGCAGAAGCTCCAAAGAGATTTAGAGGAAGGATGAGCAGACACAAGCTGGACAACTTTATCTGGTACTAATACTGAATTGTATCTGTAATGTTCACAAATGATTACAGGGATTGATAGTTCTATGAATGTCTTTGTCAGATCAGCTCATCACAACTCTCTCACTCAGTACAGCAGTAAACTTACTTCAGTTTAAGGCCATTAACCCGGTTCTCGGAAACACGGGTGACGTAATGTGATACCAATGTTGAAAGATGAATATGATGAATATGCGAGATATTTTGGTGGCAGACGGTACACACTGGAGCATTAAATGAGTTCATGTCAGTGTGCGACAAACAACGTTTAAAATATGTTCACCACTTTTCTGACTGTAAAATAATGACAAACACACACCAGCAGAGAACGTCAGTGACTTCACAGAAACACGTGAGCTGCCTCCATCAGTCAGTTCAACTGTGTCATTGTTTTTGTCTTTCAGACGTTCAGATCTCCGTCAGCAGCAGTGGATCAGCAGCTCCTGTGTCCCTGTGACCTCCAAGGGTTTCTCTATATGGACTTTGGTGCTGGAGAGTGAGTACTTTACCAACTTCAAACTCCAGTGACTGTGAGGAGAAAACTGCGAGCATATTAGTGACGGAGCCACTCGTCACTAATGAGCGCACACTCCAACACACGCGCACACACACACACACACACACACGCGCACAGACACACACTGTTGCCAGTTTTCAGTGTCATGTGCGCACACCTGTCGCTCACACATAATTATCCCGTTAACATGAACTTGGTTCAAACTTACTTGACTCTCATCCTCAGTTTGCGTCGGCCGCATTCCAAACATTGTTTACGTCAGCGGTGCACTTACATGGCGACTTAGTGTGACGGTTTGTTTGTAGTTCCATTAATTATCCATCAATATTGTTTATTAAAGGTGGGGACAACAATTATTGTGGCACAGTTATTTTTCATGTGGGTTGTTTGTTCTAATAATCATGCTTGTGTTTATTTATTGTGATTTGGTGGATGATTCATGTTTGGATGGGAGGGGCAGAGGACCTATGGTCTACCTCCCACTCAGGCAGTATATATACTGGGTTACACCCACCTACCATCCATCCATCCATCCACCCACCCACCCACCTACCATCCATCCATCCATCTACCCACCCACCTACCATCCATTCATCCATCCACCCACCCACCCCGGCACCCACCTACCATCCATCCATCCATCCACCCACCCACTGCACTCATCCATCATCCCACCCACCCACCTACCATCCATCCATCCATCCACCCACTCCACCATCCACTACCACCTGCCCGCCCACCTACCATCAATCCATCATCCATCCACCCACCTACCATCCATCCATCCACCCACCATACGCAATATTAACTACTCTATCCATCCTACCACCCACCATCTAAATCACCAACCCACCATCCATCCATCCACCACCCACCATCACTATCCATTCATCCTTCCACCACCCACATACCATTAATCCATCTATCCATCCACCCACCCACCATCCATCCAACCCATATATGTATACATATGTTACATATATAGTTACATTATTAGATATATATATACATATATAAGGTTATATATATATATATCATCTATAAAGCTCTTCACAAAGGAGATTTAATGGCGTATTGAATATGTTTGTTTTTTGCGATCAATCGTCTGCAGGATTTGATGTTTGTTTTTTTTACATGTCACTGAATTGAACGAGTGCATGTGACTCTCTTCCTCCCCTGCAGCGGCACCATGTACTCTCTATACATATACGAGAAAAACAAACAAAACAGGGATGCCACTCATCGCCACCAAGTGGATTATGTGCAGAGTAACTCTTGATTAAATGCAGCACTGAGCTCGATAGAGTCCGTGCCCTTCATGTCCGTTAATGGTTTTATTTTAACCCCATAACGGCCATAAATATCGGTGTGACCATAAAGCAGATGAGGGATGATTGGAACCATTGACTGTACTGTCAGACACTCAGTGGATGGGGACTAACACTGCAGGGCCCTTTATGAGCACTTCATCCCCCGGTGGAACCATCGCCACTGACCATAATGAACCTGTTAAAGCCTCTATAAATATCGGCTCCCATCATGCTTAGCAATGGTTTGAATACCTCAGAAATAGAGTGAGGTTTGCAAACAAGTGGCAGGGCATGGGAGGTGGAGGGTGGTGCAGCTAATACCTAATCAATGGAGGGCTGGCTCCTTTGCAGTGGCTCCCTGATTCATACAGAGGGTGCGGATATAATGTGGTTTAGAATAAGCACAAAACTCTTGTATTGATTAACAAATTATCAGTGTCTATGGGAGGTGCTTTCAAGAGGACTTGAAAATGGCTTGCATAAAGGGACGGCCGTTTAGGGGGGGAAAGAACGGCAAGACTGAAGTGAGAAGGAAACATGTGAGCTTTTGTGAGGAATTCACAGAGGGCAGAGAGGGAGTGCTGGTGTTATAGATTAGAGGTTTCTCCCAGGACATTCAAACTACAAATCCATTGTCTCCGCAATAAAGGAAGATATTCCGCTTTACAAAGACAAGGCTACACTACTACTGTTTAAATGAGAGCAATGCTGAATTGCACTGCCAAACTAGACCATTTATACATATAGAATTATTAATATATATAAATATGTGTGTGTGTATATATATTTATAATTTATATATATATAAGTACACATATATATATAAATATGTGTGTGTGTATATATATTTATAATGTATATATATATATAAGTACACATATATATAAATATGTGTGTGTATATATATATAATGTATATATATATAAGTACACATATATATAAATATGTGTGTGTATATATATAATGTATATATATAAGTACACATATATACACACATATATATACAAATATGTGTGTGTATATATAATATATATATATATACATATATATAAATATGTGTGTGTGTATATATATAATATATATACACATATATATAAATATGTGTGTGTATATACAGTATATATAATATATATATATACACATATATCTATATATAAATATGTGTGTGTGTATATATATAATATATATACACATATATATAAATATGTGTGTGTATATATATATATATACATATATATAATGTACACATATATATAAATATGTGTGTGTATATACAGTATATATAATATATATATATACACATATATCTATATATAAATATGTGTGTGTATATAGTGTCCTTTGGCGAGACGCAGGAACAAAATGGCCTGCACATTAGATGCACTGCGTGGCTGTGGATGAATGGGTAGAACTGTAGTGTAAAGCAGCTTTGAGTGGTCATCAGGACTAGAAAAGTGTTATATAAATACAGACCATTTACTGTTATTTGCCATTTATCTACAGCATGTTCACTCTTGTATGTGCTGCCGTGACATCCCTGACAAATGAAGCTGTTTTTTTAATTTTATATTTCTGCCTTTTTAAAGTGACATAGTAGTCCAGTATCAGAGGCCAGACTTTGACTCAGAGGTGAGAGGGTTTGTGTGCAACACACAGAGACGTCGTCCAGCAGCAAATCACTGCAGAACACAGTGTGTTTTTATGGATTTTACGATGTGTGACGGTGAGGGTTTGTGTCTGACATGCCGTGAGGAAAAATCACGAGATTTTGTAATTAAACCTAAACAAGAGATTTCTTCTCGTTGGTGTTTCATGACAGCCTCTTTTAACCTCTCTCTTTCTTATCTGCCTAATCCTTAATTCAGCATATGTTACTGACCTGTGCCTAAACCATGTTCTTGAAAAACAAGATTATCATGTGCATCATATGATTGTGTGACTGAAATATGACATAATATATGTTCCTATACTGGGACTGACATATTTGTCACCCATACGGTGACTTCTTTATAAAATAAAGGTTAAAAAAAGACTGCACAATTATTTAGCAAAGACCAGTGTTACGTACCTCATGATTGCTAGGAAAATAATTATTATTAACTATATTGGAACACATGACTGCCCAGCTACAGATCAGCGTGTTTAAAAGACGATGGGCACTACAGCATCTGTGTATATATATGGATGTGTAGGATGTGAATATACACGCGTATATGTGTCTTATAGATATAAAGTGAAGTTTGTGTTGTTATAAAGTTAAAAAAGAAGAAGATATTACCACACATTTCTCCAAGAAATACTAATAGTAACATTTAAATATGTAGAAAAAGCATATTAATAGTAATTATGAATCTAATAATATAATATAATATAATATATATCTACCTCATGTTTGTTTATTCCGCGTCTTGATTTAGTTTCTGTTGATTCTGCTCTTGATTATTCATAACAAACTGACATTTTGTTGTGTTGTGTAATAGCTGTATGCTATTTTAGCAGCAGACTGCGTGCTGACATTTTTTATTTGTAACGGCTCGGCTAAAACTGACACCGATGTCACTGGAACAAGGGATTTATTTGATCGTATGCGACATGAACTTGAAATCAATGATAAAGGTCACGCTGCCAGTATCCAGCAGGGACACCTTATACTTGTGTCGAGGAGGAGTCATGACTAGTGCAGGAACACAGTCCAACACTTTTCATAATGTTCACAGTGAGCATCAGGTGAGCATCAGGTCATCACTTCTCCAGATGTTTTACCTCATGGACACACGTCCTTGTCCTATAAGTGAAGTGTGTGTGTGTGTGTGTGTGTGTGTGTAGAGATGCATATTTTCCTCTTATCACTGTTCAGTTTGACCACATGTAACACAAGTGTCACTGTCTTAGATCTTTGATGAGCTTGTGTTTGTGTCACATGAGTAAATATGAACAGAGCAAAGTCACAAATTGACACATTAGAAGTTACTGATGGAGTGATGTCAAATCACAGATGTCCTATGTGTGTGTGTGTGGTAGATATTATTTACATATCATAGACAAGCTGCCACATATTTTATAATATTTTGTGAAGTGACTAAAATCTCTTTGTGTCTCTGACTGTGACTAAAAAAAACTTTTTTTTTCATATATTCTTCTTCTTTTTTTATCAATGTTATAATCCACAGTTCCACAACATGAGCAGAGCTGTAACTTAGGAAATGCTGAACCACGTGGTCCGTTTTGAGTTGGCCAACTTTTTGGAAGTGAACATTCTCTCTCTCCAACTTTATGATCCACTTCCTCTCACGTTTGTCCCGCATCAGCCCGCGTCCTCGTCAGCGCGCCCCTGCAGCAGCAGCAGCAGCAGCAGCACCAGCACATGAGATACAGATCAAGAGCTAATTCAAAGGGAGACGCACTGCACGCGCGCGGTGCGTAAAGCCGCCAACATCCATCACTCTCAAAAAAGTGCATTGTATTTCGTACGAAGCCATTTGTGATTGACTCTTAAAGGGAACGAGGGATCGGGAGGCTTACCTTCAGTGATGCACCTTCATTGACCTGCCAGTATGATCCCTCTGTGGCTGCTGGGAATCCCGTGGACGCGCGCCAAGCAGGGAAGAGATGGAGATCGGGGCAATTTAACAGGTCGGACCGCGCGTCTTACCCTTCTGCATGGAACTATACACTGGCATTATGATGTACGATGGAGAGAGAGAGAGGGGGGAGAGAGGGGAGAAGAGGACGATGGGTGAGATGGAGAGCAGAGCAGCGCGCGGAGGAAAAAGTTGTCCTCGGAGCAACAGAAAAAGTTGACAAGAAAAAAAAAAAACAGGGGTGAATCCGCTGCGAACTGAAAATGAGTGTGATGTAATTCACATTAATGAAACCAGTGTGTGAATGGAAAGATAAAGAAAAGGATGCAGGTGTGAATGGAGACTGAGCGCGTGGCGGAGAGAGAGAGAGAGAGAGAGAGAGAGAGAGATCCAGGCGCGGGGATGGATGAGAAGATTACACAGAGAGGAAGAGAGAGGGGGAGAGAGGAGGCGGGGGAGGAGAAACACAGAAGGTGCTGAGCCTGAACCTCCACCTCACATCAGCTGCAGTCGGACTGTGTTCCTGAGACACTGACCCGCACATGCAGTGAAGAGACCACACAAACTATATATGAGTGTGTGTGTGTGTGTGTGTGTGTGTGTGTGTGTGTGTGTGTGTGGTTATAATTTTGTCCGAAAGTCGTGGCGGAAAATAAAGTTCACGGAGGAATGAAATTTGAAAACAGATGGTGAATCCGTCGCCTCTAGAAATAAGATTCGATCCTCAGATAATATTTGGTTGGACGTTTGATGAAGTGACGGGTTTTCATTTTGGACAGGTGGGGGGTGACGGGGGTGATGTAGGGCTAAAAAATAAAGTTGGGAGAAGATGAGGACACTGTGTGTGTGTGTGTGTGTGTGTGCTTTAAACCCTTCTTTCAGATTTCATCCAAGGACTTCATCCACCCCCCCTTTCTCCATTTTGCCCCCACCTTCCTCCAGCTCACCCCGCAAAGGAAGGGGTGGCGGGTGGGGGCGTCGTATAGGTGGAGGGAGGAAAAAAGGGAGAGAAAACAAGAATACCAAATAAATGAGAAATTTTCGTACAGGCCCCGCTTCCGTGCGTTCCATGCTAGCAATAACAATTAAATATCGACCGCTTTCCCGGCCAGAGAGAACCTGAGATACCCAGAGACTGCCAAGTACCGAGAGCCCCTCCTCCTCCTCCTCCTCCTCCTCCCTCCATCCCCACATCCAACATATGCACTCACTCACTCACTCACTCACTCTGCTCCTTTTCTCGTCATCCCCTCCCTATACACCTCTTTTCCCCTCTAATCCAAGTCCATCAGGCCAATCTCTTCTAATTTGGAGTATCTCATTTCTCCTGATTCTAACCCACAACCCATTTCAACTCCACTTTTATCATTGCTGATTTTTTTTTTTTTTTTTTTTTTTTTGGAGGTGGGGTAGTGTCCCATTTTCTCTCAGTGGAAGAGGACTTCCTCACACACATGCATGTTAGTTTATCAAAATCAATTATGGGATTGAGATTCACGTGGCTTTTCCCTCCTGGATGTGACAGCACGTGTGTGTGTGTGTGTGTGTGTGTGCTCTGCAGCGCTACCTTATTACAATAAAAAGAGCAAAAGAAAACCAGCCGCTCTCTATTTAGTGGGAGGCTTTTTCTATCAAAGCTGCTTTACACTACAGTTCTGCCATTCACTCATTCACACGCTGCCAGTACAGCGAGTACCTGAGGCTTAACTGTCTTGCCCAACGGCATGTAGACTAGCATAGCTGGGAATCAAACCCGCAACCTTCCAGTTCAACAACAACATACATTTGTATAATGTTGTTGAGACACACGCTCACTATAATAAGAATGTGTTCATTTCTTTTGTATCCTCGTGTCAAGTAACCCTCTCACCCTGGAGAGTGACGTTTTCCAATGGCTCAGAGAGAGAATCAGTGTTTGTACACGAGCTGCTGCTCCACTGCTGCCATGTGTGCTAAGTTTGTGTCACTTTGGTCTAAACAAAGGATTTCAAACTCACTGAGGTTAAAAATAACCTGTCTCCATGGGCTTTGGTGCAGGGAGTGAGTATTTTAGTGACACAAACCTCCGTTTCCTGTTGAAACATATGACTTGGACACAAGCAAGTGGAGAAGTGATGTTTTCTCCAGGTCTCAGGCTGGTTGATCAGCACCTGACACACCCACACTCACACGTGTGACGGATGAAAGGTCGACATCTGCTTTGTGAATCATTCCAGAATCATTGTAAATGTTGTCGAGGCCACGAGCAACCAAACTATTTGACAAACAGCATGCTTGTGCTACACGTTACTGGCGATGGGCAGCAGTGATTCTTTGTGAACCACTTACTAGATTGTTTTCCTTTATAGCTTTTTTTATTATTATTATTTATTGTAGATGCAGCTGCGTTTGGCATTTTATTTGTGAAACCCCTTTAAGTGGTGAGCTACAATTCTGAAGGACAAAACTGGAGAAAGCACGAAGAGACCTCTGTTTCCCACACTGTCAAAAGCTTCAGTTTCTGTGATGTTTTGAAGACGACAGCGACAGTTTAAGACATTTTCTTTAAAGATGAATTACAAAAATTTTTCATCCAAATCAGTTCTTCAAAAGTGATGTTTTCTGTGGAGACAGCTGGAGACAACAGCAACATGACACCAGTAAAAAGTTTAACAGGATAAACCCTTCTGGACCCCTGCTGCATACACACAAACACTCCCTCAGTCAGGTCTGATAGTATTGCCTGACAGAGCTGTTTCCAGATGAACGATGCAATTAATGTTACATAATCTGTGTTCATGGACAACCAAGCAAAAGACTAAATAAATGATAATAAAAATAATAACATCAACAACAAAACGTTACGCACTGCAGCTTTAACTGACTTATGTCAGAAGGGGAATTTCAAAATAAAAGTGTTTGTTTTGATATGGAATGGTAAATAGTTCACAATAAAACGTATTTATAATAGAAACATAAACATAAACATACAAAAATAACTCATTAAAACTTGATCTTGCATGAAGACGTGCATGTGGTCAGTGTGAGAATCCTTGTGACGATGATGATGATGATGATTATAAAAGACAAACAGGTATAGACTCCATTCTCCCCAACAACCTCACTCTCCTCTGTTGATTGACAGGGGGGCCTCTGGACCTGTGCAGCACGTGACATGACTGCATCATCATCATCATCATCCCGGACAGGTCCCGCGCGCACTTGCCTCGGGCGCCAACTTTCCAAAGGAATCTCACTTTAACTATCAAAAGTTTCTCCATCATTGTCGTTGTCGTCTTCTCTCACTCCTCTTTATATTTTTTTTCCGCCTCAGAACTTCTCACTGCTTGCGCCCGAGACGTTCAATTTCTATTTATTTCGTGCCTCCCCCCCACCACCACACACGCGCGCGCGCACTCTCCTCGTCTCTCCCTTTTTCACACCTCCTCGCTCGCCATTAAAACCCCAACTCCCCCTGTTGTCGTGGCCCTAATTCTCCTCTCATCCATCCATCCATCCATCCATCCATCCCACCGTGTTTTTTTTACCTTCCTCTTATCCTTCCCGCCACCTCGTTATCTCCCCCGTTTGACTTTAATTAGTTAATGCATTAATTATCTACGCCCCAATACCTGCACCATTAACATACCCTCTCCCCCCGTGGCTCTCCCCTCCCTCACCCCCCCCGCCTCACCTCGTGGCCTCTGGGCTGGAGATGCTTTATGGACACATGGCTCCAGGCGCGCGCACACACACACACACACACACACACACCGTCCTTTACCCCATGCCTCTTTTCACTCTATTTCTCGCTCTTCCACTCTTGCCCCCTACCTATTTCCCCAAGTCATCTCTTTCTCTCCCTCCGTCTATCTTTCTTCTGCCCCCTTACACTCCCTCCCTCTCCTCAGTGCCTTGCAGTCGCCTCTGCCGGCTGCTCTCTCTCTCTCTCTCTCTCTCCCTCTCTCCCTCTCTCTCTCTCTCTCTCCCCGGCGACGGAATTATGAAAAATGCGCCCATCGACAGAGCGCCTCAGCTTCGATTAGCCGAGATGGGACATGACAGGCCGCGATCAATACTTATACCGTCCTATAACGTGTCAACTAATGAATCAATCTCGGCTAAATTTTCCATTTTTCAAAAGCCGACGCGAGAGACTGGAATATCCTCTTTTGTAAAGATATTATTATCGATTTCGTCGGCAATTTGACATCGGGGGTAGTTAATTCCACTCTAGAATAAAATTGAAAACACTTGAGATTGAAGTGAGAGAGGGAGAGAGAGAGGGAGGGCGGGAGGAGGGGAGGGAGGATGGAGGGGGGCAAGGGCAGGCAGGAGGGGAGGGGGAGACGGCTGTTGACTTGATAAAAGAGAATGGGAAGATGGAAGGAAGGGGAAAAGAGGGTTGGAGGAAGAGATAGTACTGGTGGTGATGCAGAGACAGCAGCAGTCTATCTATCTATGTGTATGTCTGTATTTCACACACTAACATACAATAAAAATGATGTGAAAATAAAGTCAAATACAAGTGTGAGTGAGGTTTATAGGATTAAAGGTGAAATAAGAAACACTTCACGATTTCAACCAAAGAAAACCACAGAATTCCAATGGAGTATAGAAAAAAACAAACGTCAGTGATTATAATAAGACTCATTATTTCCTGTAGTTGTGATCAATATGGCACAGAATCTAAAGTTTTAGACACCAGAGGAGGTTTGGATGATATGATTTCAGGATGTTATATAAAGATGTTTTCTATCGAGGCCGTGGCTCAGCAACATTATTAACACTAGCAGATATTGTGATCATATTTAAGTATAATAAGAAATAAGACATAACAGAGGGAGAAAGAAAACAGGAGCATATCCGAGAATAACAACATCTGCCACATAAAAACAATTATCTGAAAGATTAATAATGGTCACTTGTGTCCAGGAGGAGACATTCTGTGTTTGCTCACTGTATTGACATAAAAATAAGATCAAGTTGATTAACTTTCAAATATCATTACAAACATGTGCCACTGTTTTTGGCTGTAATGAACTAAAAGTAGTTGCCATTCGTGTCCGTGTGTGTGTGTGTGAAAGAGAGGGAGAGAGAGGGAGAGAGGGAGAGAGAGGGAGAGCCAGCAGACACAACAGAGAGTCAGCATGTGTGTCAGAGTGAAATATAGATGGAGGAGGCCGCTGTGTGCGGGGGTCAGCAAGGTGCAGTGTAACTGTCGACAATCACAGCCTTATTTACCTGTCAAAAACACTATCATCCCACACAGCCCCAGCCAAGCAATTTCTCCTGTCTCTTCCTCCCTCCTCTCCTCTCCTCTCCCTCTCTCTCTCTCTCTCGTTCTCTCTCTCTCTCCCTCCAATTACAACCTAGAGGGCTATTTCTCTCCAGGACAAAAACACTCCCCACAAACCCTCCCTCTTCTTTCCGATAGCCCCTTCACTCTCCCCATCCTCTGCTATACCTTTCTCTTTCTCACTCTCCTTTTCCATTCTCCCCCCTTTCTTTTTCCTCTGCTGAGCGTTGGAGAGTGGAAATGAACAAGCTGTAAACACACACCACTTATCCCAGTGTATGCTGTTGTGTGTTTGTTTGGCCAAGTGAAGGCTGATGTATATGAGGCCAGAGGTGCGGTTGAGAAGCACGTTTGATCCGCGTGCCGTCGGCCGCTCGCTGCATACCCTCACGCTGTAAAACTGCACGTGGTCAAACACTGTTCTATGAGGCTAGACAGCGTTTCTCATCGTCAACAAGTCCCAAACAAAAGCAAAGAAATGTTTTCTGCCGAATTCTGACACAGCTCGACTGATCATGAGCCAGAATGTAACAGATAAACATGTGTATGCATCTGCTTCTGGTCCATCACAGCTTTAAATGGCATATGCAAAACTCTATATTCTCCAGCTGTTAGGCCCGGTTGATATTGTAATATAAAAAAATATATATATATATATGTACACACATATGTATATATGTTGCCCTATGCCGGCTGAGATTGTCACAGCTCCTCCCAAAATGTCCTCCCAAAGGAGCAGCTGCTGAAGTTGCTTTATTGAAAAAAAAGAAAAATTCAAAATTAAGTATGAATTCATGAAACGTTTCATGTTTATTTCAGGGAATGTATTTAGCAGCTAAAGTGTGTGTGTGTGTGTGTGTGTCACTTTGTAAGCTGCTCACTCCCCCACACTAAAGGGCAACGAGAAAAGCAGGGATTTTGATCCACTGCTGCCTCCATCAGTTATTTAGTGACGTCCCTGTCAACTAAAAACACTGATATTCACATTATTTTGTAATATCAGTAACTGTATAAACTTGTAACCTGATACAGTTGTTGTGTATCTGCTGCTGGTCTCCCTCTCTCTCTTCTGTCTCTCCCTCATCTCCCTCTTGTCCTTTCTCTCCCCCCATTTTCTGTCCCCCACCTCTCCACTGTCCCCCATTTTTCCTTTCACCCCAACCGGTCGAGGCAGATGACCGCACATCTCTGAGTCTGGTTCTGTCAGAGATTTCTTCTTCTGTTAAGAGGGAGTTTTTTCTCTCCACTGATGCCTAGTGTTTGCTCATTGTGTGAACTGTTGTGTTTCTCTGCTCTCCTTGATGTTGTCTATGTACAGACCTGAGATCATGTATGTTATGATTTGGCGCTATACAAATAAAATTGAATTGAATTGAATATTCTCTGTGGGCTGTGATAAGGGAGAGTATACACAGATACAACTGTACTGCATGATGGTCATGATGATGATGATGATGATGGGTCTGCTCATATCATATCTCCAGGCCTTCGTCCATCAGAACCACTGGGAATTATCGTCTTCCGTCCCAGGATTTACTGTCAGTTCCAAGTGTCCACACTGAATTAGGATTAAAGGCCTTGAAAATGGAGCAGCTACAAAAGGTTCTGGTCTCATTTGAGCCTTTTGAAGCATTCAGAAACATCTGGATGTCGATGTTTTGCCCACATGCACTTTTATTGATTTTATTGTCATTTCATACATTCATTTTGTAAGTCTTAAATCTATTTCCTTTTACGTTGTATTGAGTATGTCGAAGGCTTCATTTATATACACTGCTGCCTGTCCTTGGCCACAACAGACCTTTAATCTCAATGAGTTTTAGTCCTGGTTAAATAAATAATAAATAATAATGTTAATGACATACTAAATAAAGATATGGTCTGTGTGTGTGTGTGTTTGTGTATATTCTTTGGCGAGTGCATCAAATAGACACCTTTTTGGCTTAAACTTATCAATATGATGCTAAAGTGTAATGGTGATAGAAAAACGACGTCATCATGTGTTCATATTGGTTTCTACACACACACGACCACATCTGACTGCTGCATCTTAACAACAGTGATCAAACACTCTTTGAATACATGATGACGATGATGACATGATGACTGAGTGACACACAGTGACAGACAAGAAGCTGCCGCCTCACAGGAATTCTGCTGATACATGACTGTGGCCAACGCCTGAAACAAGTCGTGATGCATGGGACACACACACACACACACACACACAGACACACACAGACACACACAGACAGACTGATAGCAGTCCTGTGTCTGTCTTCCTGACTGGCTCTGTGAAAAGGCCATCTGACAAAGCCATTAACAGGGCGGTGTAATACCTGTGTCTGCAGTGAGCTGCGTGACACAGAAAGACATTTATGGGCTCTGCCATGACAGGAGAAGCACGGCGACGTCTGACTGACTGGATCTGGAGCTGGGCTGACAGATAAAGGCAGACACAGACACTGTGATGGAGACCAGAGACAGGATTCACATGTTGGGAAAGACTACAGATGGATATCTACACAGTGGGAAGACGTGGGCACGTCGTCACTCACTGTATGCACACTTCAGTGCCAGAGTTTTTACAAATCTATCAAAACGGACCAAGATTTGACGCACCTTGGGTCAAATCTTTCGGTTTCGGCTAAGCGTTGTATTTTCAACTTTCATCGAAAAGAAAAAAGAAAAGAAAAGAAAAGAATTTTCATCATGAGTAAGTGGAGCACTCTGCTGGAAATGATGGGGAATTTAGATGTGATTTCAGGATTCAGGCAGAGAATGGTTACAGACAGTAAGTCTGAGCAGAAATGTAAAGAAGGAGACGAAGCATGAGAGAAACAATGATGCCAAACTGAACATGTGTGCACGTGTGTGTGTGCACGTGTGTGTGCACGTGCGTGTGTGCACGTGCGTGTGCACATGTATAACCAGGGCAGCAGGCAGAGGCAGCTAAGCAGAACCAGCCAGCCCTCACAAACCAATCAGGCCTTCATTAGGCTGGGCGGGAGGGATCGATGGCCAGCCCGCATCAATTAAACAGCACCACACAATATATATATATATACTATACACACACACACACACACACACACACACACAACTATCACCACCATGTAAACACACACACACACACGGTTCATCCACAAACCTATTCTGCTAGCATATTAAAACTATTAAAAGATAAAAACAACCCTGAATGATCCAGAGATTTGTGACACTAACAAATGTAATTATTCATGGGTGTAATAGTGTGTGTATAGTATATTTCATTTATTATTCACCTCATTGTATGAATAGTTTTTTATATTTATATCAGGAGCTGCGTCACATCTTTTGGACCAGCATGTTTTTACAAACTAAACATCTTTAGGCTACGTACAGCTTTTTTTCTCCAGCACGCGAGAAAGGGAAGATTGAGGTTACACCCTGCACCTTTAACTGATACGTTTCAAACACCATATTCACATCCTACAATCGTCACACAACCAGAACCGTCGTGTTTGTTGTCCCTCAAGGTGACATTAGATTTGCAGTTTGCGGCACAACAACGATAAACTAGCACAGCACAACCAAACCTGACTTCAAACAAGTCAATTTCAAGTTGGCGATAACTGTCAACGAAGACGAGCAATAAGAACAGTGCAAATAGTGCAAATGGAACAAAGGAGCAGGTTTTACTCCATATTTTTTACAACATCACCTTAGAATCAACGAGAGTATTAAAATGTTCCCTGTCTTAAAAATGGGGAATAAAGAACACGTTCTTTTCAAAAGATATTTTTGATCCGCAATCACACTGTAACCTGTGCACTCACTCTTTCACCCCAGACAGACACTCACAACATCGATAACACCCAATTACACACACAAGCTCACACACGGTGCGTCCTGAAAACACACAATTACACCAGCCCCGGACACACTTTTTATTAACACTAAATTACACACGCATACATCACAGACGAGCCGTGCAAACACCGGAGCATAACTGCAGAGCGAGCGATTGACCACCGCTCTCACAAAAGCCAAAAAAGAGAACAATATCATTTAGAAATCGCTCCAGCATCAGATATTATATTTACAGTGCAAAGACAATGTTCTTTAGGTGACCTTTATGATTGTGTTTGGTTTTACAGGTTATTCTAAAACCCCTCAGTCAATGTCAATCACTCATGAGTTGGACGACTTACCACTGCACTTGACATTTACCCACTGTTGAGTGGGTTTTCTTCTCGGTTAAAGACTTTGGAAACTGGTGAAGTCTCAGGAGTGAGGAGATAAGTTTGAGAATTTATTGAAGCTCAGTACCCAGAGAAACACAGAGATACATACAGTCACCTGTCCGTCATCGTAACATTGATGAACATGGAAACCTGGAACTGTCTCTGGGATGATCTTGACTCCACCAGTATCCAAGATCAGACAGTGGCAAGCTCTGATTTCTGTGGGAGGAAACAATGCTGTTCACCTCTGTATAGACGTACTGTATATACTGGACGACACGTAAATCAGGCATCATGTCGGACAACTCTCCTCTGCTGGCTGTTCATAAAAGTGCAGATGGTGGACAGATGTTGTGCCAAAACAGACGGA
>NW_025321738.1:0-44058 GCF_019176455.1 Solea senegalensis | reverse complement strand
TACATAAACCTATCACTGAATTGAAAAATGGTCTTTCCCAAAATTGTTGTTCACATTGTCAATCACTCTTTCAGGCAACGGCCTGCTTTATACATCCCCTTGAAACACCCTTGCAAATTCTGGTCAGGGCAGTTGTGTCCAGTTCTGTATGATATGTAGAGCAATATTTGCATTTTTAGAAAAAAAGAAGAAAAAAACACTTCCCTATTCTTTTCAGGAGATTCATAAAACATAAAATGTGACCTAGAGCCTGAAGGAATTATTAAACACAGTTGTTGCAGCAGAGGCATTAGAATCTGCCCGTCATCATTTTCTTCATGAATTAACATAATGAATTCATCATTACCTTCAAACCATAACAAAAAAAAGGCAGTGTTCTGTAAAAAAAAGTGATCAAAAGTGTAGTAGCAGTAATAAATGTCGAGCACAGCAGCGTGTGGTGTCTGGTTGAGGTTTGGGTGTGTTCACAGTGGTTACTGCGCTGGAGCTGAAGCTGTGAGGAGAAACTGGGACACTTTCCATGACGGGAGGTCGGGTTAGCCTCAAAACGACTCTCTCAAGTATCATAAAAGATGTCGAGGTTAATTACATTTTCTTTATTAACATTATTTTTTGACAGCCTCTTCGAATATCTCCCTTCTTGACTTCTGTTTAAGACTGAGTGCAGCGTCGTAGTACGTTGTGTCAGTAATTAACAGCTCGTGGAAGTGTGTTTTTGTGGGTTTGTGCAGGGAAAAGTGTGGGGGTTGTTTTAGGGGAGGTTACATGTAGGTCACATTGTGATTTGGGTCAAAAGCATCCAGAGATTAACCCTCTACCCTGCGTCTCCTCCACTGTCCTCCCATCCTCTAACACTAATGTGCCACATACATACGTGTGTGTGTGTGTGTGTGTGTGTGTGTACATGAGTGGAGCAGGTGGCAGTGTGAGATGAGCTACCACAGTTTAATGTGTTGAACTGCTCGATCCGATTCCAAGGGCTGAATATTAAACTGGTGAACAAAAGGTGAACAAGTGAAAGTGGGTGAGTGAGGTGTGCACAAGATGAAGAGGAGACAGCGAGGGATAAATAAGACGCAGAAAGACGAGAGATGAAGGAATTCTTCTTGGCTCGACAGCTACTGCATTGTAAATAGAGACTAAAAATAGAAGTGAACAGGCAGAGCTGCTCTGACCAGCTGAGAGTGGCGACTGAGAGGGAAAGAGGAGGCACATTGCTGTTAAAGTGAGGAGGAAGTGCTGCGGAGGATAATAAATGCCAGACAGACGCTCACAGATGATGTTTGAGCTTTTACAACCAGGCGATGTGTTCGGAACATTAATGAGCTCCAGAGCCACTGGGACTAGCCCAGCTGATATGACGCCGCCATGGCACCGGCTGCATGGAGGGAAACGTCCAGTCGATCAGATCTGATCAATACTGGCCTGGAATACACTGTGTGCGATCAATGTTTGTATGTGTGGACGCACTAAAGCGAGGTCCACTAAATGAGCAGGACACTCTCTGACTGCACAGTCCTGCTAGAGTCACAGGGTAGTATCATGGATGGATTAGTGGACAGTCTGACCAGCAGGCAAAATCACAGCCAACAGTAATAAAATGGATTACAATCAGACAGGAAGATTTACAGAGAGACACACAACAACCCTTACGAGACACAAAATGATTGACATGTAATGATTATAAAAGACAAAAGATGTTTACAAAGACACAAAACGACCACAGAGAGACACAGAACAACCACCGAGCCACAATATTACTACAAAGAGACACACAAAATGTCTACAAAGAGCCAAAACAACCACTAAGATTCACACAGAGAGAGAGAGAACAACCTTAAAGGGACATAAAACAACCAGTACAAGTCACGAAACAGCGACAAAGAGACAAAAATGACCATAAAGTGACCGCAAAACCACACAAAATCACAAAATGACAACGAAAAAGACACAAATTAACAGCAAAGATACAGTTTCAGACAAACAAACGATTACAAAGAGACACAAAATAATGACCAACATAATAACAACACAAAAACAACCAATAAGAGACACTAAACAGCTAAACAGCTGTAGTTAAACATTAACTACAGACAAACACAGTTACTACAAAGTGACACACAACAACCACAGAGGCACAAAATGGCGACAAAGAGGCAAAACACGATTACAACAAGACTTAAAACAACAACAACAAAGAGACACAAACGATTTAAGAGATGAAATATACACAAAGAGACACAAAAAAAAACACAAAATGTCTAC
The DNA here is from genome assembly GCF_019176455.1 of Solea senegalensis. Classification (NCBI taxonomy): domain Eukaryota; kingdom Metazoa; phylum Chordata; class Actinopteri; order Pleuronectiformes; family Soleidae; genus Solea; species Solea senegalensis. The sequence goes on along the minus strand of NW_025321738.1, from coordinate 41,793 downwards.
TGAGATTCACATTATGACTCCACAGCGAGAGAAACAACAACCTGGAAGGTACACAACCAGTTAGAGCCATGAAACAACGACAAAGAGACAAAATAACCACAAAGATTCACGATATAACGACACAGAGAGGCAACAACCTCGAGGGGACACTAAATGATTAAGAAGACCCATAAAAATAACCACCAAGACAGAAAAATGACTACAAACAGACAAATCATTATTATGGGAAATATGTGTCTGTAACAACAAAAAACACAAGAACAGACTAACAGAATGACTGAAGCGAGGCACAACAGCAAAAATAACATAAAACACAGACGCGAGAGGGGAATTTGGTTTGAATTTATTGATCATTCCTCGATTACACTGAGTAAACGAAGTCTTTACTGCCAAGACACAGATCTACAGTTCCCTGAAAACAGGGTCAGGCGAGGCCAGAGCAGAGGGAAGCAAGGAAAGGAAGAGGAGGAGGAAGAGGAGGAGGAGGAGGTGCAGAGGAGACATGTAATGTAAGATTTATGTAATGTCAGTGGGTACTTGCAGAGCCGGCCCAAGGCATAAGCCAACTAAGAGGCTGCTTGGGGCCCCCTGATCACCAGGGGGGCCCCCCAATGGTGTGTGGAGAAAAACAATTTTAACATATTAAAGACATCTAGACATCTTTATATTTAGATATCTAAATAGTGTTGAGCTTAAGTTATCTGGTTTTATTTTGCAGTTGCTCATTTAATCAGTGATTTTACTGCCCTCTAATGTTAAAGAAAAGGCAAGAGTGACGCTGTGTACTATAATGAATGCAATTTTTAGTGTTACACTTGAATCAATAATAGTAAATTAGGTCTTTCCAACAATTATTCTTTTTCAATTCATCGATTACTTTCTATTTTGATCATCGATTAATCGGCTCGACTGCTTTTTTCAATAACTCTAACAAGCTTTCTGATTGTTTCAGCTTCTTAAATGTGAATATTTACTGGTTTCTTTGCTCCACATTACAAAGAAGTCATTAAAACGGAATCACTTTGCCTGAGAACATCAGCATTTCCAGGTTTGAGAAACACTGATTGAAATCTTTCCAACATATTCTTTACATTTTACATTTTGCGGACCAAACAAGTACTCGACTGATCGATGATGAAAAATAACCGTCAGTTGCATCGCTTTAGTCAAGTACCGGCTACTCGGAGGTGGAGGGAGGGGGTCCCTCAAATCAAATCAAAGCAAACATTAGGGCCCCATAAAGGCTTGAGCCGGCACTGGGTACATGGCCCACGACATGGAGCAAAAAAATATGAATTATGTAGTCCAAGATTGTTGTTGTACTTTGTGTAGTACATCTATCCATCTATCTATCTATGTGTTGTGTATCAGCTGCATTAAGGCCTGTGATATACTATAATAGAGCACATGTGACACAGTGGATGACTGTAATTGTATGATGATGATGATGATGATGATGATGAGGTAAAGGAAAGAGTCGCATCTCTTACCTCACTGACGCGCCGGCGGAGGCTGTTGCTCTTTCCAAGTCTGACCGGTGCAGGGAGCGCAGAGGAGAAAAAGCAGCACCGACACACGCAGAGACGTGGATATTTGTTTTTTAATTTCCTCTCTATGGAAACAAATAAAGAGCAGAGTCCCGGGAAGCGGCGCGCGCGCGCTCTGTATCCACGGGAAAAGATCAGGGATAAAATCCGCAGTCTCCGGAGTGTAGTACAGACGATGACGAGCACACTGAGGCTGTGTGTGTGTGTGTGTGTATGGATGAGAGCTGGAGGAGTCTGTGTGTTGCAGAGGATGCGTGTGTGTGTGTGTGTGTGTGTGTGTGGTGGTGGTGGTGGGGGCGAAATAACCAAGTGGACAAGTTCACAAGCCGGTCCGGTGCGCGCTCCGCTCTCCACTGTCCGCGTCTCCGCCGGGGACCCAGCTATATGTGCGTCCGCGCGTGTGCGCGCGCACGAGAGAGGGAAAAGTGAGAGAGAGAGAAAGAGAGCGAGAGAGAGAGAGAGAGGTGTATCAGTCAGGTAACACAGTGCCACAATCAAGGAGGAAAATACTTCAACCTGTTCTCACTTTTCACTCTCTCTCTTTTTCTCTCCGTGTGTGTGTGTGTGTGTGTGTGTGTGTGTATACCTCTTGCTTGTCCCAATTGCCAGACTCTGGATTTCTGCCCTAATATGGCCACTAAGCTGCATCTGATTCCACTGAGAGAGAGAGAGAGAGAGAGGGAGAGAGAGAGAGGGAGAGAGAGAGAGAGAGAGAGAGAGAGAGAGAGAGAGGGAGAGAACACATGTGAGGGTTTTATTCCACACACACAGAAAATGCTGCATTGGAGCAGAGAAAGCTTCAGCTTGAAATTATGGAGCAGTTCATTTTATAACAGGTCTAACTGAAGGACTTTTAATTTGAAATGTCAAAATTGATTCAGTAAATTGGATCGATTTTCAAAATGTTCAGAGGCTTTTAAATTGAAATGTTATATATAAGAAATGATGGAGCTATTTGTTTGTTTCCATTTCAGAATTTAGAAAACAAACAAACAAACAAACAGAAAACTAGTTTCCCCTCATATTTACCCTTCATGTTCTCATCAAACCCTCAGCAAGGCAGCGATGGAAGAGTGTCTATAAATAACTGTTGCTGTAAGTGTCTGGACTGCATTTACAGGAAATGTACACACACACACACACACACACATGCATGGTTCAGGTGAACCATAAGCACACGCAGCACTACAGTGAATTAGTTTGGTTGATTCAATCACAGAAGAAAAGCTCAGCACGAACGATGAAAGTGCGCTGAGGTTGTTTTTGTGTGTTTTTAAGCCGTTATGAAAGCAAGAAGAAAGTGATACACACTCTATCTCCATCAGCATCACCAGCCACGTGAGAAGTCGTCCCCAGACACTGATCTGGTTTCACTCCATCAATTCTTCTCCCACCCTTAGGAGTCCAAGCATCCCTCCCCCAGGCCTCATGCTCATAGCTGAATAGTTTATAGTATTTTAGGGCATTTTTTCCAGCATTAATTAACACTGCAGTAGACAGGATTACTAGAGAAGTAGTTGATTGTGGAGTGGTTTATGTTTTAGGACTGACACACACATTATACTACAGTTCTTATTTGACTCTCATGTTCTCATACTGGAATAACAACCTTTCTAACAACCTTCAAATTGATTAATGACAAAAATATAGCACCTTTAAGCTTCCATGTATGCATATGTACATTTACAGAATTGTTTTCAGCGCACTCAAACTAATGTCATGTATACATATATATATATATATATATATATATATATATATATATATATATATATATATATATATATACTCCTCACTTTACAGGCTCCATTAGGTGCTGTGAACGTTACACGGATGAAGTTAGTCTCCTTCACCTTTGTGGGTCACCACCACTCTGTGAAGTCGTGTCCCTGGAGAATAGAAACAACATTTCTATCGGACGGCAGATGATTCCCCACTGTGCTGCTGGAGCCAGAGTGCATGCTGGGAGCAGATGTGGTCAACCACTTACAAAGAAGGTGTGAAAAGACGGGTAAATTGTCTGTTGTGGAAAGACCTTCAGGTGATGGACAGATGGACAGCTACAGAAAAGTGCCGTTCTGAGTTACTGTAATGTTTCCATGCACAGTCCATGTCCTTGTCCCAGTATACAAGCAGCAGCAGGGAATCCATTCATTCAATGACCTATCTTTTCAGTTTCAGGTTTAGCATGCAGCTAGTTGTGAGCATGTCTCCGTCAACATAAAAATATCCAATTCTTTAAGGCTGATGGAGCAAAAGAAAAGTAGTAGCTCGACTCCTAATTGCATTTTCTGGGTTAGTCCAACTCTGAGGAATTCAATTTTGTAAAATTTCACTCGGATGAACATGTTATAAAAAATCCGGCACTGGATTTGACCAGGCTCTCTTGGTTTGGAAAGTTATCTTTCAGTTGTCCTTACCTTGGCTTTTTGGTTCCTTGTGACTCCAGTTTTATTTTGCACTTCATCCTGGTGTATGTACCTTGTTAGGTGTGACTTCCTGTCCTGTCTTCCCTGTTGTCTGCCCCGCCCTGATGTGATTCACCTGTGTCCTCCCTCGTATATTTAGGCCTTGTTTCGACTGCAGCACAAATCACATTTTTAAGCATATTCAGATTGTATCTAGCTCGATTTTTTTGGCAGTTAAAAAACACACGAGATCCAAAGCTGATTCAAACCACATATGAAGGTGGTTTCAAATGTGCTCAGAAAGGAGTTCAACGTGTCTTCCTCCGGGATTCGACTGAGCTGTGGCACTGGACGTGAAAACGCATCCACTCTAGTCAATGTGTCGCGTACTGCCTCCGTCATTGATGTGATTATAGATCCATCCATGTGGAAGACTACAATAGACTTATAATATGGACACAAGCAGATCAGATCTGATCACAGTATATAATGTGAACAGTTGGTCAGGAAGATCCGAATCTGATGTTTGAGCTGCAGTCTAAACAAGGCCGTAGTCTCTGTGCTCGCGTCTGTGTTGGTTCAGTTTGTTTGTATCGGGTCCGTTTGTTTCTACTCTACTATCAAGAACATAACTGGACACCAGAGTTGCTGCAGAATCATTATTAATAACCCAAATCTGTTCAGTGTTTATTTGGTTGTATATAGGCCAGATTTACACTCGTGTGCTGGTGCCAAGACATTTTTGTCAACTGAGTTTATAATGGGGGTGAAAGAGAGAGGCAACAATCTTTCTTTCATTCATTATTGACATGATTACAGATTACAAAACACATAAAAGCAGCTCAGCGGACTCAAATAAATAACCATTATCCTCGGGAAAACCCAACACAACCATATCCAAATATATTATTCATGAAGCCCGGGGGAAGGAAGGGCTATGATATTATGTAATGTGCTGAAATCCTAATTGGAGCATTTTGCTTCGATACTGTAGCCGCTGGGTCTGACGATGTACATTTTAATTTAAATTATATAGTGGATGCAAAACGTAAATGTACATGTTTGGGAGATAATCCGTTCAACAAGTTATTTGAGATTGTTCAGCTACTGATGTAGAAGACGGAACGTGGTGGAACACACACTATTAACTTAAAATGCTCTCTGTACAGCTCTTCAACCTGAAGTGATGAGACTGGATCACCTTCATTCCAGTGGAGATATTAACAGGTCATGGTGTTTGTCCTCTGTTGGCTGCTGGGCCTGCACAGTGTGCAGTGGTTAAAACAACTGTGTTTAGCAAGAAAATCCCAATGAGTGCCGTGAAACCGAACCAAAACAATAAAATTGACTACAATGCAACGTGCACGGGGCATTTGTTACACCATTGGTTCATGCTTGAGGGGCTGCAGCAGTCGCCGATACGTGAATCATCACAGGCTGAATGCTGGTAGTGCAGAATACTGTATGATGCACATGGAAATCTGTTGCATGGTCTCCAGATCTGTTTATGGTTATTGGACGAGGTTGATTTGTGACATCCTAAGGTACAAGCTAATATTCAAGTCTCCTCCATCTTGGTGCACGATAAAAGCTATAGCTTATATACACAGTCAAACTATAGCTGTCTTGTCATTCAATGTCATTCAATTAAGGCCCAAAAGACAAAAATTGTGTGATGGATTTTACGTTGAAAGTGAAGAGGAAAAGTTAGCATATTGTTAAAAAGCAAATGAATACGATGAAATAAGACGAAGCAAATAATGGGTGGTGTTTAAAAATCTGTTTCCACTGGAAAAACTGTGTGTGAGGGAACGTAGAGCAGGTGTGGACAGACGAGGAAACCACAGCATTCCTCCACTTAGTGCAAGAAGTAAATATTACTGCAATAATAGATGTGAAGCAGCAATGACACACGACCACGTTTAAACAGCTCTGATGCTCTTTATATGCATCATCAAGGACATTCACATCATGCCTTCTTGTTTCCTGTGACCTGAGCTTTAGTGCCACCTAGTATCTTGGTGAAATAACACCCAGTATTTACTTAAAGCTGCAGTGTGCAACTTTGTGAACCCTGTTAAAACAGTATTTTACGTTGTAACTTACTGCCAGATATTGGAAGTTATTATAGAAAAATGGACAAAAGCACCTTTTATGGTTAAATTAAGCACAAAAAATCCCAGGCGGACATTTGGGCCATTGGATTCAGTGTTAGAGGTTTAATTTTTGCCTCTGTTTTGGTCTATGTGAACAGAAACGATGAAACGTTATTTATATGCTGCTTCCTTCACCCCTCCCTCGTGAGCAGTCGAATTAATCCGTCAAACTTTCTTGGGGCTCATACTTATAATCTGTTGCTGTAGCCTCCGTCTGTCCTGACATAAAACAAATCACTTCCTGTGCGCAGCATGCAAATGTTGCACACAGGATCTAAACCCTGTTATTCTGAGAAACAGTGAGAGAGATCAACTCGCGTGACAGTGGTTTGAATTTAGCTGACATTTGCTTATGTTTACACACTACAGTTCAACAACATTTTCCTTTACTGAATTTTCTAAACTTCCATTAATATTTGAGATGTTTAAGTCCAAAACATTAGACTGTAGGTGTGAGTGTGAGAGTGAATGGTTGTGTATCCCTGTGATGGAATTGGGACCCGTCCAGCGGTAGACGATGGATGGATGGATGGATGGATGGAGGATGTAACACCTAACTAATGACAGCCATGGTTAAGTAACCAGATTTGCTTTACAGAAAGTCAATCTTCTATTTGACCATTTCCTTTGCACAGAACAGATTATTCTGCTCCATTTTGTCTGTGTCACCGTAGACCATTCATTCCCCTCCTTTGTGACTCGGACTCGATGGATCTTCAATAGACCTTTTGACTGGATCGTGCATGAAAACAACTAACACTGATAACAGTGTGTTCCATGTAAGGTTGTCTCAGAAACAACTAGGCCACTCTGCAGCTTCTAGTTCCACACGGAAAGCTCTGGAAACACCTTCTGGTTCAAGGCTTTGGATGAACTGTGAGGTTTTTAATCCAGAAAGTCTCCACAACTTCATCCATTCCCATTAATCTGATGTCATTTATGGTGTGATGTGTTTGATAAACCCCCCCTTGCAGTAAAGAGGGTTTGGATTAGATTAGATTACATCTCGGCTCTTTTTGTAAACGTGCTATGTGTCTGCATTCTATTTGCTGTATATGTGTGTGTGTGTGTGTGTGTGTGTTTGGTGTTGGGATTAGACATCCTTCAGCAGATTAATAATTCTCCATCAGAGAGCGACTGATGGTTCACCAAACACACTGAGCCCAGACATAGAACGATGACTAATATGACATCAAATACACACATGGCTGGTAGAGTTGACATCTTGTTGACAGTGGTCTGGGAGGAAACATTGACAGTGAATTGATAATTTATGTTTTTTCCCACAAACAAGATTATTTACTTGGTTGTGTTGGAGGCACACACCTGGATAACTAAACACTGAAGCATAATCATTCTTCTTGTCTTCCTTTCTCTGTAAACACAGTTATTATTACGATTTTATCTCAGTCATCAGTCAGTCATCATCTAACCGCTTCATCCTCCACCAGAGGGTCGCGGGGGGTGCCGTGCCAATCTCAGCTACATCGGGCGATAGGCGGGGTACACCCTGGACAGTTCGCCAGTCCATCGCAGGGCCACACACAGCTAGAGACAAACAACCATTCACTCTCACACTCACTCCTATGGTCAATTTAGAGTGTCCAATTCACCTATTCCCCACATTGCATGTTTTTGGACTGTGGGAGGAAGCCGGAGAACCCGGAGAGAACCCACGCACACACGGGGAGAACATGCAAACTCCATGCAGAAAGGCTCTTGTTCCAACCGGGGCTCGAACCCGGGTCTTCTCGCTGCAAGGTGAGAGTGCTAACCACTACACCACCGTGTGGCCCTACGATTTTATCTATGCAAGAAAATTGCAACAAAACACTTTGAAATAATTACCAAAAAATATGTATCCACTGTGTCATGTACAGTATAACAAACTATATTGTTTCTGTCCACTTTTTTTCCCATGTCATGTCTGGGACTCCGTATAATAAATCCAATCAATTGATTGAAAATGTGTTATGCACAAAGTTACTCTCTATCAATATGGATGATAGAAGGTGCCTCTTGAAACATATCCTCCCACTTTTTGGGTTTTACTTGAATTCAAGTTTATTGGATACATCTAGGGACACAGTGGCTAGTATTGTTGCCTCACAGCGAGAAGGTCACTGGTTTGAATTCCAGTTCCGGACATGCAGACAAACATGCAGTTTGGTGACCAGGTCAAATGGACACACTACATTGTCCATAGGTGTGACTGTGAGAGTGAACAGTTGTTCATGGACTGGTGACCTTTCCCCCACATACGCCCGCTGTGATTGGCTCCGGCAGCTCCTCATGTAGAAGATAAAAGTTTACTCTGTACTGTACATCAACATACAGTGTTGTCTGATAACACTGTCAGCTGCGGCACTTTGTCGCTTGCTGAGATGACTGATAGGACTGATCGCCTCTGCTCACACGCTGAATGCTCGAGCACATTTAGAACTGGAGCACACACACACACACACACACACACACACCCATACAGATGGAGCATCAGTGTTAGCAACAGCAGCACTTAGAGACGAGGTCTTACTCAGCACTGATCATTAATTCATAACATCTCATGATGGAAATCCCAGATCAGAAAAAAATCAGTTTTTTATTCCTGAATAAATAAAGGAAAATGAAATAAATAGATAAATAGATACAATATATCAACAATAGATTGATATATAATCGTCCTTCTTTGACCAGCAGCGTCTCGCTCTGAACAGACCTGTGGGAATAATTAAAGCAATCAAAATGAGAATGATAAAACCCAGAGTCAATATTTTCATTTCATCATATAAAATTGCATGAAAATAGATTAAATCCCACTGTCTTGTTTTCTGCCCTTGGCACCAGCACCTCCCCTTCATTATGTGTGCCTGGTTGTCTCTTTGTAATCCAGAGAGTCTCTTTGTGGCTGTACACCATGTGGCTCAGATGTACTTTGGTCCCTAATGGACCCAGTCAATAGGGAAAAATTGCCACCCTGTTGTCTCTATTCAGGTCAAGTATGTGTGTACATATATGTGTGTGTGCTTGTGTGCATGCACTCATGGTACTTTATCAGTTGTGTATATTCTTTGCAGATATTTTTCACAAAACCTCTAAGATCCATGCACAGATTTGTACAATAGGAATCATTTTGAAATTAAAACATGTTGGCCCAATCAACAATCACCATCAATTAATATTATGATCCATAACCAAGGAGCCATAAATGTTGTGTTAACGAATGAATACAACATCAAAATGTGAATAAAACGCAGCCGCATCAAATTGTATTTAATGTTTTGTGGTTGATTTGTTTGTACTGTTGTGAGAGCAACACGTACAAAATAAGACAGTTTAGCTGTTTTTTCTTGTTTGACATATTCAAAGTTGATTTTTCATTGGAACATAACTCGTATCTATTATAAGTCGCATAACGTAGCAGACAGAAAACAAGCCAAGGTTTGTGTATTTGATATGGAGTCAGAGCTGCAGGCAAACAGCTGATGGAGATGGAGATGGTGACAATTGTCCTTGCACACACAAATGTGTTAGAGATCAATTAAAGACACTTTAAAGTGTACAACACAGTGTTATAATACTAGGAGGAAAGGTGGGAAACAGTGACTTACAACTTAAAAGTAGTGTTTTACTTTCATATTCTACACATATTCTGGAAAGAGCATGAAAGTGTATAATGTACGATTTGTGAGGATACATGAAAACACATTAGTCAGTGGTCTGTGTGTGTGTGTGTGTGTGTGTGTGTGAGTCAGTAAAACACTGCTCGTGCACTGTCAGCTGTCACGGGCACGCTCGTCCCATCAGGAGCAGACAGATGTTTTGTGAATGAGGACTGAATCGAGGTGTTCTGCAGCTGCACATGCAGAGAGACACTGTCGGCTGTTTGAGGCGTCTCATCAGCATTAAAACAGACAGAGAGGGGGAGAGAGAGAGAGAGAGACAGAGAGAGACAGAGAGAGAGTCTCAGTGAGACACTGTTATACAGACTTGAGACTCTGCCCTGCTGCTGTGATTGACATTAGAACAGTGTATCAACAGTTCATCACCCAAAACATCTGTATCTCAGAGACAGAGGGGCTGTCTGCAACTGTGTGTGCGTGTGTGCATTTGTGTGTGTGTGTGTGTGTGTGTGTGTGTGTGTGTGTGTGTGTGTGTGTGTGTGTGTGTGTGTGTGTGCGCTGGAGTGTTTGGAGAAAAGAGTCTTTTCAGTGTTGTCCCACACAAAGAAGATAAAACTACTAATGGCCTGGGCTTCCTCTAATGGAGCAGTGAGTGTGTGTGTGTGTGTGTGTGTGTCAACAGAGCTGCATTTTAATCATCTCTTATTCATGGCATGGCTGCATTATGGCATTCAGAGCCGGGTATTCCGGTCTTTCTATTTCCAGCTCCCACTCTCAGTACATGTGGGCACCTATTCACATGCACCTACTGTGTGTCCAGGCTGTGGAGCTGGAGCTGCACAGACTGGCCCCACGTGCTGCTGATAAAAGATCCACCCTCCTCCCGGCGCCTCATCCTGCAGCACACATCATGACACTTAGTGTCTTGTACGGTCACATCCATGAAGTCATCTTGAATGTCATTTGTTTGCGTGATGTTTGGACTTGTTATGTTATTAATAACACAATGGCACTTTTCTGTTCAAGCAGGGAGCCAGGATGTCATGATATCAGGACCCTGAAACTGGAGCAGCTAAATGGAACTCAGCCATATTTCATTTGTTTATTTACACCTGTGTGACACCTCCGAACGTTTCTGAGACAATATTTTTACAATTCATCAGTTCATCTCCAAATATCACACCACTTTAGATTATGCGCATATCATTTTTTATATTGTCTCTTAGTTACTTAAAAAGGGCATAAATACAATATCTGAAAAACAGGAGGGTTTTTTTTTTAGCCCACTGCTCTGCCTACATCTGAACTAGCAGCGCCCTCTGCTGGTGAAAGCAAAGTGTTATAAAATTAATAATTATAAGTATGTAAGCTGTACTGTTATTCACCCAAAACAAGGAGGTACATGGATTCTTCTGTTCAGCACCTCCTTGATCATTTTACTCAAACACACACACACTTGTTCATACACTGTGACATTAACCAAGAGGTGTTGGATTTTAAATACAAAAGTGTTACAGTTCAAAAATTAGCTCTCACTATAATGTGTGTACAGTGGCCTTTGTAGAGCTGACTCACCTCCTGCTATAGTATAGTATAGTATAGTATAGTATAGTTATTTTATCTTCAAATCCTGCCAAATAAAAATAAGCTACATTTGACATACTGGTCCTTGACCAAACATCTTCTCCCTCACCTATGTAATCTGTGAAAACAGAATGAGTTCATTTTCTATAAGTGCAATAGATTTATCAGACAGTGAGTGGAAATGTCAGCAAATGCTAAAAGAACACTTGAAAGAAGCACATTACTGTATGTAGTGCAAGCTGTCCCTAATTATGTGGCTCTTAACAGTGACTCTAATTTACAGTTTAAACATTCACAGTTTTTTATTATAACATTGTCTCTCTGTGATATGGAGGAATTTGACAACTAATACTGCGAGAGTTGGTGCAAAACCATCAACGTTTACGGACTTGTTTAAAGTAAAGAAACAGGATGAAAGAGACAGTTTCCAAATGTCTCTTAACTAGCAGCCAACCTACAGTTCAGCTGTTTTTCAGTCCTGATGAGAGGTAACACTCAAAGTATTGTATTGAATTAGGTGTTATTTGATATAAATAAGAATCTTTTAGAGGCCGTCTGCGGATGCCTCGCTATTCTTCTTCTTTTGGCTTCTCCCCTTCAGGGTTGCCACAGTGAAAATCATCTGCCTCCATCTTGTCCCTTGTGTCCTCTTCTGTTACACCAACTGTCCTCCTTAACCACATCTTTTATTTTAGTTTTCCTCCTGCCCGGCAGCTCCATCTTCAACATCCTGCACATGACCAAACCATCTCAACCTGTGCAATTCAATCCCACTCAATCCACACTCAGCATCGTTAGCTCTGCTTTGCCACCTCCAGCTACGCCTTCTGTCTTTTTTCTTTTCATTTTGCAGACGCCTTATTGTTGAAAGTATTAAATGTCACCAGTAAAATTATTGAGAGGGAGCAGAATCAAATTTCCTGTTAATCCTCCCTTTTATAGAATGTGTTAAACTTCTATAAACTTCACACCCATAAAGTGCTTTTGAATGTAATTAGTTTGTGCGATGTTTAGACTTGTTATGTTATTAATAACACAATGACTCTTTTCTGTTCATGTGCCCCAGTAAACTATGAAGGGAGCCAGCATGTCACGATGCCAGGACCCTGAAACTGGAGCAGCTGGAACTCATGACATATTTCATTTGTTTATTTACACCTGTGTGACACCTCAGAATGTTTCTGGGACTGTTATTATAGTATTATTTATTAGCTGTGGTAACAATCAGTGCAGACGCCTTGTTGAAAGTGTTAAACGTGTCCTCTGGGGCCTAAGAACAAATACACACTCTCCAGAATAATAAATATCACCAGTAAAATGATTGCGAGGGAGCAGAATGAATCACATCACTCTTAATGTGTTGAGGAATGAGGAAGAGGCTGAAACAGTTTGCCTTATCTGTATTGATTGCTGTTGTTATATCTATTTATTTTACTGTGATTTATCTTATGTGTCTGTATCAAGTAAGACAAATGTGCACATTAAAGGATTTGCATTGTTATCACTGTAGCGTTATATATTCACAGGTCCACTGCTTTTACAGATAGACTTTGTCATTAAAGCAGGTTGTGGAATGTTTTTTTCCTTCTTCTTCAGCTTAGGTTGAACACACTTAACCACACTTACATGTAGTATCGTCTGTGGTCATCATATCAACAAGGTAGGTGAAGAAAAGTCAAAATACTGTTAGGACAGTGAACATAGTTACTGTTAGGATGCTTCTCTTTGTCTTAATTGGTGTTATATGGATGTTCTTTTCAGACATGTTGGCATGTTTTAGCTGGAAACGCACAGGTGTTAATGATCACATTCATGCTGGCTTTGTTCAGTTCATGTAAACATAGGACAGTGTGACAGTGAACCAACATGCAGCCTGAAACTGGAGACCGCAGCCATTATTATTTTGATTTTTTTAACATCTGTGATTTTCTTATTGTGATCTGACAAAATCGCATCCTTGACAAAAGCTTTGAGAACAAAGAGTGTGGATATTTCAAAATGTATAAATGTATCTGTCTGTCTGTCAGTACATCACGCCACCGTGCACGTGCGCTCACGGTTAAACGTGACGGTGCCAGTCGCACGATGGCCCGGTAGCGAGAGGAGCCAATAACGACGCGGCATCGGTGAGAATGCGTGTATATTTGGGGTGGTGCGTCTGCGTTTGGTTTGCGGAATTCACTGACAGCGCCGAGTCCAATGGCAGCCAGGCGAAGTGGTTTGTGGGTAGCGTAGTCGCGAGCACGGAGAACGGGGCCTCGCGGCGAGGCACGGCGGCGCGCGCTCTTACTCCATGTCCCACAACACACCGCGGCAGCAGCGCCGTGTGTGTGTGTGAGGCAGAGGCAGAGAGACGGGGAAGATTTTTAGGAATTCGTCTCTGCAGTGTTGGAGCTTCGCAGTTGTAAAAAAAAAATAATGGTAAGTTCGCAAACTATAAAGACGCACTGTCAAAAAATGTGTTGTTGTGTAGTGAATGTAGAATAGCAGAGACTCTCTGGTGGTGGTTTGCAGAGTTTGCCAAAGGCCGCTAGCGACACTGATTGCTAACACAAAATGTAACATTAGCTAACTTTAGCTAGCAAACAAGCCACTTGAGCGTGTTGTTATCGCAGTTAGAAACATGGTTGTTTACAAGATGACACTTGACACCAAACTACGTCGTAACTATTAACATTGGTGGAAGCTAACGCATACAAACCGTATGCTTACATGTTCTATGCATGGCCACCAATCCTACCAGCTGTCAGTGTTAAACTTAAGTTTGCTGTGTGTCTTAATGTGAGTGTTCATTGTGTTCCTCTTTGGAACATGTTCTGGTATAAAGTCTGGCATTTTGTGGACCAGTGGGGTCCAAAGCCTGGTCCTAATGAGGCAGAACCTCATTGTTTGAAGCTCTGGTTAAAGTTTGGGGTAAATGTGAATTGTGGTTATGTTGAGGTTAGTTTTAAGCATTAATTGGTTATGGTTAAGGTTTGTGATAAGGGTTTGGCTAGGCTGTCTTAATAAATGGAAGTCGCTATATTGTCCTATTAAGAATAGCTGCACAAACCTGTCTGTGTGTGTGTGTGTGTGTGTGTTCCGCCCCCCTTCTCCGTGTCGACACTCCTCTTTACGGGAATCTCCGGACTTATGGAAGGAGAAAAGAGACAGTAACGCTGTTTGGAGCAGAGCAGAGATCCTGTACAGTTTCACTGGCAGATTATGCTGCCTGTTGCCATGTCAGCTGACATTCCGCATACCTTTGTGCTAACATCACTGTCTTAATGTCCAGGTCGCTGTTTCTTTTGGTGGTTAATTATCCACCCTCACTTTTTGTGTTTCCCCCATGCTGCTTCAGTGTTTCAGAGGCTGTAGATGTTGATCGGTTTTTAGCAAATTTCCACTTTTTAGTGATGATATAGCTTGGGGTGCTATCTCACACAAACAGCTGTTGTGTGGTTCTTCCAGCTTTTTCATCTGTGGCTCTACATGTCTTTGCTGGATCACCAACTTAGCAGAAAGTGTACACCCATTTTGCAGTGCAATGCCGACTAAAAGTATACCCTTTTAAGTTATGCTTGTATTGTAAATATTAGAATCAATCTCTTACTCCTTCTACCAGTGGTACCCCTCATCGGTATCTGAATATCTGACAGTGAGCGTGTCCAAGACTGCAAACATGGGCTTTATTAATATTACTGAAAACTATTAACTAATTGGATGTGCATGGGGATTGTTCAGTTATGACTGATATCTCACTTCCAAGAGAAGTCAATACACATCCTCAGTATTAATATATGGTGCTTACATTTCTATTATGCTACTGTATAGTACTGTGATATACAAATTATCAAAGCACACAAGTACACACTTCCTCCAAGGCCACTCAGTTTCCCACAGTGTCAATATAATCCCCTGTGTTGCAAGATTGAAAACACACAACAGAAAACATAACTTCCGTTATGACGAGCATAGATTTTTTTTCTTGAGTGACTGAACTTAAAGGTCTCCCTAAACTCCCTTAGTCACTAACTAACTACTGACTAACTTTTTTGTTAGTAAACTTACAACGTCATAAATGGTGTTGTGATTTCTGTGGAAGTGTCATGTTTGATTGTGTTGTCGTTGGGTCAAACCTCCATCCAGTAACAGTGATTCAACTGTAGTGTGATCTCCAAGATGCGCTCATTTCTCACTGCATTGATTCTCACCTTAGGTAGATGCTTAGCTGATGGCCTTTGCCAATAAGTCTTGTGGCATATGTGTTTTTCGCTCCTATGCCGTAAAACATACAGCCACATCATGGCTAATGTAATATATTTGTTCTGTTTTCATTTGTGGTCCTATAAATTTCAAGATTATTGTGAATTTCATCTCTCATTACTATTTTCCTTTCAAAAACCAATCATTCTACAATCATCTTTGCTCTTTCCAGGCCTAGGTGTCCAGTTACCTGCTAGTCTTTCCTCATGAAGGTGTGCATTCTTTGAGTGGTTAGACATCTTGCTACAGTCAATACTCCAGAGCAGCAGCAGCAGGAGCACCAGCAGCCATCTCCAGCTGCCCTTCCACACCCCCAGCAGACTCCAACAGCGGGGTGAGAGACAGTTGTGTGGACTGGAGGAAGATTTTAATTAGATACCCACAATATACTTGTCTTTTGTGTCATATTCCTGTTGTAATTGCTCTTTCTGTTTAACATAATGGATAAGTGTATTATTTCTGTCACTGCAGAGCAGGATGGAGGCGTCGTTTGGACCTACATTCGCGGCCGTGGCTGCTGGAGCTAAAGGTAACATTTAGAGACTCCTCTTAATGGTTTTTTTTTAATTTTGCTTAATAGACACTCTGTTACTGCATAAATATGTCATTCTTATGGGTGAACTTGCCTTCATATGCATTTAACAGAAGCGTCCACCACCTACAAGCAGCATAGAAGAACTCCCTCCTCCTCCAGCACTCTAACCTACTCCCCTCGGGATGACGACGATGGAATGGTACGTACATCCACATATTTTTTTTTTTTTTTAAACGAACACATTGGATTTTAAAGATATGGGTAAAAAATCACATTGAAGTTTTTCTGATTGTGCAGCTTATGCACAAGTGCCTCTATATCTGTGTTGTTCTGTAAACGTATAAATACTCCCTGACCTATTCTTTCCACTGCTTCCTCTCATCCCCTCAGCCTCTTATTGGTACTCCTCGGAGGTCTGATTCAGCCATTTCTGTCCGATCTCTTCATTCTGAGTCCAACATGTCTCTGCGCTCCACTTTCTCTCTGCACGAAGAGGAGGAGGACACGGTATAATTCACAGCATTCACATACCGTACATATGACCACGTACAGTGAGGTCTAAGCACCTAAGACTCCTTTCCCATTCATGGTCTCAGGCTTTTAGACCCTACTGAAAATCACAGCAAGCACAGTACATGCTCACAATCCCATTTAGGAATACATACATACGCAAGTACAAGAACATTCCATCAAGTGAGTAAATACAAATCTGTGTATCTGTGCAGGAACCCCAGGTTTTTGCTGAACAACCGTCAGTGAAACTGTGCTGTCAGCTCTGCTGTAATGTCTTCAAGGATCCTGTCATCACCACATGTGGGGTAAGTCAACTTTATTGAATGGATACAATGTATCACACCGACCTTTCCAGTGTGGTCACTGGAAATGCCCATCTTTCATCAAGGGCAGGTGGCAGTGATGATGATGGTAATGATGCTGCTTGCAGCTTGTTTCCAAGTTTGTACTAGATGGTAATGAGCAGAACTGACTCTATTCAGTAATATATTCAGATGTTAACAGCTTGTTTTTTTTTTGTTCTTTTAGAGTAGGACGTGCACTGTATTTTAAACAAAGCACACTTTTACTTGTCTGATTTACGCAGCTCTGCAGCAACAACAAGGCTCTTTTTGTCCTTTTGAATTATTTTCCAGCTTGTTGTTGTAATGTTGTAAAGGTTGCTGTATGTGCACACAAACTTTGCATAGAGTAATTATATCCAAGCACATCTTTTCTGGGAACTCATCCACTTTGGCTGCATGTTTCACTTAACAAGGAAGCTGAGTTAAAACCTGTTTTATTCAAATAACTTGTTTTTCCCTCCTTCAGCACACCTTCTGCAGACGATGTGCCTTGACTTCAGGTGAGACTCTCGAGTGTTCAGAGTAATAGACACATTTTATTGACTTGTCCACTAATGACATAAATAATGGCTATATTTTACATGGACGCACCAGTGCTGGGACCATAGAGTAGTAGTTTTACTCTAACCTTACCTTCATGTCTATACTCGTCACAGACAAGTGCCCGGTTGATGCTGCAAAGCTAACGGTTGTGGTAAACAACATCGCAGTGGCAGAGCAGATAGGAGAGCTGTTCATCCACTGTAAATACGGCTGCAGGGCCACAGCCAGTGGAGCAGCAGGAGGGGCCACAGCCTCTAACGCCACAGTGGCCGGGAAGCCTGGAGCGTTTGAAGTGGACCCACTTGGCTGCCCATTCACGATCAAACTGGCCACGCGCAAGTAAGGACTTAAGACTTGTTAGGATGCTGGGAGGGGGGTTTTTCACACACACACTGCAAACATGCAAACAATTGCAATACTTTCTCTGATCATCTCTGTAGAGAACATGAGGCCAGTTGTGACTACAGGCCAGTCCGTTGCCCCAACAACCCCTCCTGCCCTCCCCTGCTCACCATGAACTTGGAGGCTCACCTCAAAGAATGTGAACACATCAAATGTCCACACTCTAAATACGGGTGAGTCCTAAAAACACTGTACAAGCTAAAATTGAATGTTTTTAATTTCTATCTGCTGTTTAGTTGCAAATTGCCTCTTCTGTCCTCCTCTTATCTGCCTATCTCCTCCTCTGCAGCTGTACGTTCATCGGCAACCAAGACACATATGAAACACACCTGGAGGTGTGTAAATTTGAGGGACTGAAAGAATTTCTGCAACAGACCGATGACAGGTGAGAACACATGAAGCTGTTTTAAAATGTAACTCTTAATATTTTTTATACATGTTTTTTTTTCGTCATTTCGTCAGTGGTGAAATTATGGTTCAGTAAAACTGTATGAACTGTATGAGCCCTAATCTCTGACCCTGTTAGGTTCCATGAGATGCAGTTAACTCTGGCCCAAAAGGACCAAGATATTGCTTTCCTGCGCTCCATGTTGGGAAAACTGTCTGAGAAATTAGATCAACTAGAGAAGAACCTGGAGCTCAAGTTTGGTAAGATTCAGTAGAAAGTAAAACATTATGTTTAACTTCCTTATTCAGCCGTCAGAGGCTTGTTTTTCTCAGCCAGAGGATACGTTTTTGCTGGAATTTACAAATCCTCAATCATAGCCCCCAGAATCGTTATAAAATAGTTTCCCATCCCTAGATATGGGGATTGTGGAACGGGAAGAAAAAAACTACATAGCTGCATTATTAATAACTTTGTTTATGTGTTTAATTGTGTGTACGTTTGTATTTCAGATATGCTGGATGAGAACCAGAGTAAACTGAGCGAGGACCTAATGGAATTTCGTAGAGATGCCTCTATGCTTAATGTAAGTGTGTGCACATTTGTCAGAGATACAGAGACAAATGCAAGAAGAAAACCTGAAGTAGAATGCAAGTATAACTGGAATAAGGGTTTGGAACATGTGTGTCAGTGAACAGTGCTTGATTGATTTTTAAGTCGGTGTATAAAGTACTTAACCTTCATTTTTTGTGTCTGTGCAGGACGAGTTGTCTCATATCAATGCCAGACTCAATATGGGAATCCTGGGCTGTAAGTATCTGCCCGTCTGTCCTACTTTGCTCTTCACCTTTCTCAGTGGAGTATGACATTTTGCTAAGTCTTGTCAAGAACTACAGTAGGCCCTGTCATATCTCCAAATTCAGTTTCTTTCCTCTATTCTTCACTAACCCAACTCTGCCTTTTCCATATTTTATAGACTCCACTGTTGTGTAGTTGCTATTTAAAATATCAAGTCTTTCTCTTCTCTGTGCTCGTGTGCAGCATATGACCCCCAGCAGATCTTCAAGTGTAAGGGGACATTTGTTGGCCACCAGGGTCCTGTATGGTGCCTATGTGTCTACTCCACTGGAGACCTGCTCTTCTCAGGATCCTCAGATAAGACTATCAAGGTAACATTAACCCATCCTTGCTATAAGTAGCTTTAACCCTTCTCTGTGTGTGTTTGTTCGTTCTGTGAAGCAGTGCCATTTACACTATAAACACATGTTCTCCCACCTACCTCCAGAAATATTCTGATACCTTCTACCCACAACCCTGTATCACAAATATCAAATTATACATTTGTTTTGTATATACATATAAATGCAAGTGTATAAGACACATTTAAAGAGTCTTTTCAGCCTTTTAACGGTGTGTTAATGACTCCCCTCTCTTCTTGACACCACAGGTGTGGGACACCTGCACCACCTACAAGTGTCAGAAAACCCTGGAGGGTCATGATGGCATTGTGTTGGCTCTGTGTATCCAGGGGTAATTAAAATTCACACTTGAAGCAAAACACACACACTTTCATCACAAGATTTATGCCAGCTGAGAATAGTCAGACTTTCTTGAAAGCATAACCCCTGCCGTATGCATCTTGTTCCCATAGCAACAAGTTATACAGTGGCTCTGCAGACTGCACCATCATTGTGAGTGACATTACTTTTCTCTTTTTCTGTGTGTATTTTGTTAAAACAATGTTTTTTTTTACAAGGGCTTTGTTTCAGTCTAGTAATCTTAACACTGTACGTCTTCCATAGGTGTGGGATATTCAGACTCTGCAGAAAGTCAATACCATTCGTGCTCATGACAACCCTGTATGTACGCTTGTCTCATCCCACAACATGTTGTTCAGCGGCTCCCTCAAGGCCATTAAGGTACAGTTATTTTCATGACGTATCACCTTGTCAACGTTATGTCATCATTATAAAAGCTTTATATCATTTATGTTGTTTATTTTCAAGTCAGTTATTTCACAAAATATCTTCTGCACCCTTTGTGAATAAGAAAGAAAGAAAAATACGTTTGGATTAAACACTGGAAACTCTGGCAGTATGATCATGACATTTAAAAATGATTACAAAACAGGTGTTGAACTAAGTGACTGGTAATGTAAGTATTTGTAAAAAAGGTTTTTTAAACTGCTAACTGGCTACGTACAAAAAAGTAAAACGGACTTTGGATCGAGCCATGAGGTATGCCAGTTATAAATGCGACGAGTCAGAAAGCCTGTTAACTATTAATGTATATTGTATAACTATTAATGACATAACTAAATGTAATAGGTTTTAGTAGTTATCTGATGACAAATACAATGGCTGATCTTGTGAGATAAGGAGGCATATTGACACTGGGAAACTGAGCAACCTTGGAGGAAATGTAGTAGCTGAAACCTACTTGCCTGTATGATAGTAATAGGAAAGTGTGTGTGTGTGTGTAATGTAACCTTTTGATAGCTTAAGTCACTTATCAGCTGGAATACGAGTAATGACTCAGATGATGAATGTAAAACGTGTTTTAATGAGGAGGGGAAACGATAAGGAGTGATGACTGTAGCCTTGTCTTTGTTTCCATGGGTACGAGTGAGTCAGTGAAAGGCAGGGGAGGATTGTTGTGCTGTGTGATAGAAGTGCCCTTACACAGGGGCTTTCCTGTGTCAGTGACATTATGAATTTTACTCTTCACACCATAGTATATTAACCTCAGCTGTGTGCACAGTGAGTGTTTGTGTATGCACTTCATTTGTGTTGTTGTTGGAAAAAGGTCTACTTTTACTAATCTCTGCTACTCTTTGAACCTGATGTTTGTGTTTGCTTAGGTGTGGGACATTGTGGGCACAGAGCTGAAACTGAAGAAGGAACTAACTGGTCTGAATCACTGGGTGAGAGCACTGGTGGCCTCCCAGAACCACCTGTACAGCGGCTCCTATCAGACCATCAAGGTAGGTGGAGGGAGGGAAGGAGGGAGGAAGGGGAGAAATCACTGATGTGCTCTACATACACACACTTTAAAGTCCTGTTGTCAAGATCTAGCTGAGCAGTTCATGCAAGGCTGCCAATCCTCATGTGTGCTGCAGTTGTTTTTTTAGGCTTTAAAACTCCAACTGCAGGTTAAGAGTGAAGAAGTGTGCATGTCAGTATACTCTTTTAACAAGCTTACTACTTATAATAATTTTTCCATTAACATAAGCTTATTATTATGTAGAATTAAAATTAACTGTAGTAGCTCTCACACGGTCTTTACTTGGTCTGGTTAAAGCCAAACTCTTGTAAGATGTTGTTACATTGTATATCCCTCCTTTTCAATTCCTTCACTTGTGTAGAATGGAAGCAAATTGTTTAAATAAAGAAATACTGAAGGATACATTAACGGTTTAGAAATCAATATAGTTTTTAACACTTGTTTTTAACTTTTGTGAAGCCAAATGAATATAAATGATCCTATTGCAGGCTTTGTAATTATAAATGAATTAATTTAAAATATGCAGTTCTAGAAAGGAGGAAATGTTGTTTCGGAATTACAGACAACAATCTACAGCTACACCTGCCTCTGAAAATGAAATTGCAAAGCTTCACAGGATTAGCAGCAGCAGCCCCTGAGCCTGATCTGAGACATTCAGATGCAGTTTATGAAGTTTTAGTTTTGTCTGCTGGAGCAGCTGAATCAAGATTAAAAAGCAAAGAAAGTGTTTACACTCCTCCTCCTCCTAAACTTTAAACCTGCGTTTATGTACAGTTGCTCAAGTATCCCGAACCATAGCATGTGCCTTATTTATGGGAATAATTAGCACAGTTAGTAGGATGTCACTAAAAACATTTAAACACATACTCTTGGGTGTGTGTCTGGAGCACGGGTTCAGCCAGGGATGGCACAATATTCCTAATACTGATATCTCTCTGATACAATTGTTTGTACATCCAAAAACACAACTATATAACAAATATTCTGCTCACATAAAGAAGCCGCATATGTACAGACGGTGTAGTGACATTTTTATGTGAAATGTAAGCTTGTGAATAGTATTTTAGTATTATATTATATTTTAGTAGTATAGTATTATAGTATTCTTTTTCTAATAGATTTGAGTATTCTATATCCTCATCCTTAAGCTCATATGTGCATCAATGTGCTTTTGTCCCTGTTGTGCATACTCTGTGTATTTTAGTTGGAGTACTGAACTGTGTGTGTGTGTGTGTGTGTGTGCAGTCAATCAAGTCGGTTATTGTTTTGTGTCCAGTAATTGGTTTCTGTATTCTCTACATAAAAGGATTTTGTGTCTGTGTCTGACTCTCACTATCTTCAAGCATTGCCTTGGTCATTGTACTCGGTTAGCTTGCATTTGCATCCGCGTGTGTGTGTGTGTCCGTGCGTGTTTCCTGCTGTCTTGCTGGAGTTGATTGCTAATGAATACCTCAGGGATGCTGTAGAGAGTAGCCGAGAGAGATATGGAGAGGAGCTGGTTGTGGGAATGAGGGACATCTGTGAAAGAATGAGGAAACACAGATGAAAGCATAGATGAAATAGTTGTTTTTTTATGATGCCTGTAAGCACAGCAGTTAGTCTCTTGCCAGTTGTTAGTCTGAGGAGTTATTTAGAAAATGTTAAGCGACAGAAATTAGTGTGATTATTTCTGCCAATATTCAGTGAAATGTTTCCCTTTGAACATTGAGTAATTATGTCACTTTGACACAAAGCACACACACACACACACAGTTCCCTGAAGACTGTGGAGGCCCTGAACGGAGTTTAGTCGCCGTTTGAGAAAAAAAAAAGAAGCTTTAAATGCAAGAAATGTCTTTGTTTGCATTTTTAATGTTGAATAAGTTAGAGCAGTGTTTGAATGCTGCATAAAAGAGTAGTTGGCACTGTGTAACAGCAGCCACTGTAATCTGTCGATATTTTTGCCTTAGTCTAAATATAGAGGGACAGGATGGATGGTGCTTTGTGACGAAGTCTGTGTGCCGACGATAAAACCAAGATGTTTCAGATGAACATGTTGAAATCAATCACAAGTCAATATCAGCTGTCAATCCTAATGTCTCACTTTTGATTTTACTGAATGGTGGGGTTTAGTGAAGTTGTGAAAAGTAATATTTGGTTTGTTTAACGAACAATTAAGTGGTAGTGCGAGTCGTCTTTCAACTGGAAGGTTGTGGATTAGATACCGGTCTTCCGCTAATCTACATGTCCTTATGTCCTTGAAAGTGTGAGTGAATGGTTGTGAATGGCGACACTGTAGCGTAAAGCAGCTTTGAATGGTCATCACAAAATAAATACGGACCATTTAATTGTAATGGTATAATGTTAAATTGATCTAAGCTGCAATAATGGATATTTTTATACTTACATTGCGTCAAAAACTGTGTAAAATGAAAGGAGACACAGCTGTTCTTCAGTAGAGTTTGACTGGGATGTGAATCGTCTGAAATGATGCTGCTGTTCTGTGCATCCTTGACTTCTCAGTGCTGTATTATGATTGTCTAACCAGTCTTACCTAGTGAAGACTGAGTGTGTTGCCATGGTGATTAAATCAGCTTTTTTTTTTGCACATTTCCCCTTTCCCTGCACTTATGTTTTGGTCAACCCTTTCTAGGAAAGTCACACATCACAACTCTTTCACTTCTTCTTCTTCTTTTTATAGCCATCATCCACTCTGACTCCCATCTCGTCTCTTTCTCTCTCTCTGTCAGATCTGGGACATCCGCTCTCTGGAGTGTGTTCACGTCCTGCAGACCAGCGGCGGCAGCGTCTACTCCATCGCCGTCACCAACCACCACATCGTCTGTGGCACATATGAAAACCTCATCCATGTAAGAGAGATGCAAGCAAGGGACACAGTTTCCTGCTCCATATTTCAACGTTTCACCAGTTTATATCCCCATAAGTTATAATGGTAGTTTTACGTGAACACTGATGATGACGGCGATGTTAATGATGGAACTCTTTTTTTCTGTAGGTGTGGGATATTGAGTCTAAAGAGCAGGTGCGGACCCTTACGGGTCACGTGGGAACAGTTTATGCTCTTGCTGTCATCTCCACTCCTGACCAAACCAAAGTGTTCAGCGCCTCCTACGACCGTTCCCTCAGGGTGAGGATGGAGTCTGTCTGTCTGTCTGTCTGTCTGTGCACTTGTTTACATGTTTTGTTCAGCATTAGTTGAGAACATTATCATCATTCTAACATCTGAATAGTCCTTATACAAGCTACAGCCAGTTAGCTTAGCCTAGCACCAATACTGGAAACTGGAGCTGTTATGACATACTCAAAGCCTCAGGTGCTCCATTTTAATAGTTATTCTTAGAAAAGAAATTTGTATCGGAGTGGTTCTGTGCACCTGCTCTGTACTCTAGGGCTGTAAAGTCCCAATCGACTGGTCGGCTTATGAGTTCTGGCTCGACTCCAATTCTGATGAGTCGACTTTTTGCCATGTCAATTTCATGCAGTCTATGGTTCATTTGATTTCATCAGGAGGAATGTACCAAGTACTAACGGGGGTGTTTTTCAGAGCACCCCTGTTCCACAGGTAACAGTGTGTCTTCATAGAACACCCCCCCTTTTTTTCAGTATTTTGGATTAGCCCAACCCACAAGCGACAGATAGATTAAAGAACGTCCGGTGGTTTTATTTAATGTTGAGCTGCAGTCAGTCGTCCTCTAACATCCATGTCAAAGACATCAGCAGTGTGGCAGCATTTTGCATATCACAGCTCGACTACAAACATGGTCTATCATATAAAAACGGTTAACTAACTTGTCTGCGTTATGTTGCTCCGTCCATTTTGAGTATAAGAACTTGGGCTATGATATTGCGCAGATGCACGTGATGCAAAACAGAATTTTAGGGCTTCAGTCGACCAAGAATTTCTTTGGTCGATTATATCTCTAGTGTACTGTGCAGCTAAAAACAAAAGAGAGGAGGCATGAACTTGTTGGCCAGGCTTTAGTTTCTTCTCTCACACACACACACACACACACACATGCAGAGCAACTCATCCCATCACCACTTCCTTTCACCCTGGCCTTCAAAATACACTATAACTACATCCTGTGTAATCCTTTTGCCGTATAACACTGGGCAGTAAAAAATAGCTGACTGTTGTTCTTCCCATGAAATACACATTTTCTCTGTTATCATTAGCTG
The DNA here is from genome assembly GCF_019176455.1 of Solea senegalensis. Taxonomy (NCBI): domain Eukaryota; kingdom Metazoa; phylum Chordata; class Actinopteri; order Pleuronectiformes; family Soleidae; genus Solea; species Solea senegalensis. Next base: position 16,329 of record NW_025321738.1, on the reverse strand, counting down.
TAACGGGAAGTAGCCGCAGTTTCACACGTGTGCTGAACAAATCAGGTTTCCGGTACAGACCAGGAAGTCACAGCTGGTTACATTCTGAATAACCTATCAAGAAAAGAGAGGAGTTTTGTGTTTACATGCTAAGATGTCGTTTGTGTGTGTGTGTGTGTGTGTGTGTGTGTTGCAGGTGTGGAGCATGGACAACATGATCTGTACACAGACTCTGCTCAGGCACCAGGGCAGCGTCACAGCTCTGGCTGTGTCCAGAGGACGTCTCTTCTCTGGAGCTGTGGACAGCACCGTCAAGGTACAACAGATGACTGTGTGTCTGTGTCACACGCCCACTGTTCTTCTGTAATCATATCCTCTTTAATCCACCCTCGGTCCCAAAATTGAATCCATTTACGCTTTGTGATTTGTAAAAGACGACAAGGCCAAGAAAGAAGCATCAGTCAGAATCATGTAGAGAGGGTAGCCCGGCTATTCTTTTATAAGAATACAAGAAAATCATGTCATAGCTGTTATGAATACACCACTATTTACTCTTCCTGATCTTTCTTGTGCTAATTTGCAGTTCCACACAGTATGGAATCTGTTCTTAAAGGTCATCGAATCGACAGACATGGAATAAGACAGTCAGGTTTTTATGTGACCTAGAGACTTGGATGTGTTGCACATAGCAAAAGGGATTCAGGTGGTTGTAATATCATGATGCAACTTGACACTGTATCTCACACACTGGTCCTTAAAACTTTGTGTCCTTAGTGCAAACAAAACAAACATTAAAAGAAAACAGCTTCTCATTGGCCAAAAATAGTGGAAGTCAGATTTATATGTTAACATAGATTATTATTACACAGTTTAACTCTTTATTAGGAGGTTTTAGCCAAAAGAAATGTGTGACTTTGTTGAATCTTTAAGTTAACCCTCTCTCTCCCCCTCTCTCTCTCTCCCCCCTCTCTCTCTGTCTCTCTCAGGTGTGGACATGCTAAAGTCCAGTTGACGTTCCCGTTTCCATTTCGTGATTTTTTTCTTCCGCCACATCCATGTATTTGTTTGTGATCTAACAGCCACAGACCAATAACAGCCACCGCTTCACAGTAAAGGTGCATCAGAATGTTTTTTGTTTGTTTGTTTGTTTGTTTGTTTTACTTTTTAAAACTTCAAAACAAACACAAACAATCCAACGTTTTTCACCCACGATCGCCGGGATCGAGGGTCAGCCCGCGGGTCACGCTCAGCGACTCGGCGCGTTACGCGGCAACATAAGAGGAGAGCTGCCTTACGCCTGCACGGCACTGCGCCAAAACAGAGATTGAACGGGGCGGCTGTCATCAGAGCAGGAAGCAGAGAGGGTCACGGTTTCGGTTGACGGTCCCGGCTGCTTCCTGCAGATACACCTGCCTTTTTACACATGTACTTACTTACGATGCCTAATGTAAACTGGTATAACGGCTGGTTTCACAAACACAGAGTGTGTGTGTTTGTCACGCCGCGCTGCTCAGACGTACTCCAGAGATGAATCCAGAACTCATTTAGACGCGTATATTAACGTAAGAGCGTCCACTCTGCCCCTGTCAGAGCCGCAGATCCTCACTTTTAATGCAAATTAAGCATGTTTCACAGTTAGATAGACAGTGAAAATTACCTTTCACCACAGTTTGAATGAACACTTCCTGTTCCCGTTTCAAAGTAAAAGCACTCATTTCAGTACCGTGAATCAAATGTTTCGACAAGGCTTTTGTTAATGCACGGCTGCATACAGGAGAGTCCTGGTGTTTAGTTTAGTTTAGTTTAGTACAGAGTATTAAGAGTATATAAATATATATTTTTATGATTTTCATAGACAAAAAACAAGTTAAAATATAACTGAAATTAGGCAGCTGTTCTCACCGTTATATTGAAGTTATCTCTGCATTTACACACAAGGACATGTACATGTACTGCTAATGTTTGTAAAAGTGGAGTGTGAATGTGAAACAGAGCTGAAAAGGAAGAATATCTGTATTATTTCCTTTGACACAAACTAACTGAAGTGATCATCATCTTAATGAATTGATTGTTAGTTTTTTAAATAATCAAAAGGAACCTCTGATTTGTTTCAGCCACTCCTATTGTGATATGAAGCAAATAAAGTGGAAAATATCACAAAGAAACCATTAAAACTGAATTAGAACAGCATCAGAAAATAATCAACAGTTAAATTGATTATGAAAATAATAAGTTGCAGCAGCCGTAATAAACATAAACACATTCTCCCGCTCCGCCTTCATCACACGTGTCACCCAGTTCAGTTTTGTGAAACCAGCCTTTATTAAAAAAAAAAGAAAACACATTTTAATAAGTGAAGACTTTAAAGACAGATGTATAGATTTACTGAGTTTTATATTAGTGCCATGTTAGAGCCGTATTCAGAGCCACTAAACAACAGTCGTCCAGTACAGTGGTGTACAGTTAAACGGACAGTGCCGAGCCTGGACCTGGACACAGGCCCGGGACATAACCGAGACACAGACGCAGAGGAGGAGACGACGGTTCGTGTGCATGTGTGTGTCCGTTGTTGTGTTTTCGACGAGTGCCATATGTGCAGATTAAAAACGTTAGGAAAGACTGTGACGATGCATATTTCTCCCCCCTCTCTGTTTCCCTCCTCCCTCTTCAGCTGGTCAGAGAACAAACGCGGCCACAGACCGACACTTGATGATGAAGTGAAGGCAGACGGGGGGACGAGGTGTAATTAACCCCATAAACTCCTCGAGGAAAAAGTGTCATCGAGCTAAAGTGACGTCCTGTTTTCCTAACTCGTGTCCCCGAGGACCCACATTGGGTTGCAAATCAATCAGTAAATGACTGCGAGGGTCGTTTTTATCGTTAATTAAATCACATTAGCACATGTAAAAATTTACACACGGAAGATAAGTACGTTTTTTTTTTATTATTATTATTATTATTATTATTATTGTTATTGCAGATGTTCTCAAGTATTACGCTTTCATTTCAATGCAAATATGGCCGCCACTTCCTGTAGCTTCGGTGAGGAGGGTAGAGAAGGGCGTGAGAGCGTTTCAGTGATGTCTTGTATACTTGTAATCATGTAAGCCTGAGTTGATCACTGATCAATAAAACTGTTGTAAACTTTGAACACAGTGAATCTGATTTATTTGACCACAGAAAATGAATGTTTGTGTTTTACTGGCCCTTCAAAAAAAAGTAGAATGAAACTGAAGACTCTAGATAAGATAAGATAATCCTTTATTTGTCCCTCAGACAGACTCCAGGGCTTCATAATGCCTTCTTTCACTTCATTTGTTCACTTCTGATGACTTACTTACCGTGACAGTTTTTTTTTATGTATATATATGTATATATATATATATATGTATATATATATATGTATATATATATATATATATATATATATATATGTATATATATATATATGTATATGTATATAAAAAAAAACTTTCAAATGAAAAAATAACGCTTATATCTATGAATTTTATGAGAACAAAATTCAGTAATTTGTAATAATTGATATTGTATCATAATATTGGCTACAACAATCAGATTTGATGCAAATACAGTTGAATAATAATGTTTTTCCTCAACCACAGGCACATAGCAAGCACTACTTACTGCAGCAGGGCTATTGAGGCCACGCCCCCTACATGCACCTTGCATTCCTCTGTGCATCACATGACCTCACACCTCTGGCTTGCCGCTCATCCATGCAACCTAATTTTCCTATAGACCACAATAGTAAGAGAGATCTTTATATTCTATATTTTTAAGTCAAAGTTTGGAAAAAAAACAAAACTAATATGAACGTATATCTTTTTCTAATTAAGGAACCAATGAGTGAAACTGAATATACTATGGATATGTGGCGGTGTAGTGGTTAGCACTGTCGCTACAGTAAAAAAGACCCAGGTTCATGGTCTTAACATTAGACGTCACTAATCCTCTCATTACTGCACAGTTTTATCTTTTATTTACATAAAAATATTCTTAATATAACAATAAAATAAGTTAGATTGAACTGAACGCCACCCAGTAACGTGTGCTCACTTGCTGCCCCCTGGAGGAGGAGCTCTGAACTGTCTGAAAACAAAGGCAGAGTGGGAGACGGTGCAGTTTGTATATAACATTTATTTGTTCAAAGCAAATGGTCATAAGATGCAGTCACTGCGAGCACACCGCTGTCCACGCACACGCACACACACGCTCACACACGAGTTTCAGAGCAACACGTGACACACACTCAGCTTCTCACACACTCGCATACAGTCACTGCAGAGCAGAGGAGACGAGGAGACAAGGAGACACTCACTGTCTGTCCAGAGAAGCACAGGTGGGACATTAAATCAAAGCAACACTTTTTTTCTTATTCTTAAAAAAATAATAATAATAAAAAAAAAATATGTTGCTCCACAACATCTGTGTCTTCTCAACATCTGTGGTATTTCACCTTTGTAGCTGACCCTGACCTCACGCACTCACCCAAGTATGTTCAAAATAACAGTAGAGGTCAGGTGACCTCAGGAAGGAGGAGAGAAGGCAAATAAAAGAAAATGTGAATGATTTTCACACGATGAGTCTGATGTATCTGAAGAACGTCTGTGCCGTCGTAAGAAAGAGAGCGAGAAGATGACAAATACTGTTTATCACGGACATTACAGATCTGAGCACCAGGGGTGGTTCTACAGGGGGGGTCCAGCAGGGCCCTGTCTCCCTGTAAACCACCCCAATCATGGATAGTAATGGATAATATTGTTTATTTCTGGCAATGATAAAGCACTAATGTGTTTAGTTTAATGGTTTGACCACAAACCAAAAAAAAAGACAAAAACAAAGTAAAAACTGTAAAACTCTCCAGTGTCATGATGAAATCAGAGCGCACACGGCTGCTGCTAACTGGACCGGACATGTATACGTGACTGTAATTAACTGACATTTAGTTCAAATATGTTTGTTTTAAAATAATCAGACTAACGACGACTGAATTGTCACTAACGCCTGTGCTTTCCCTGCTAATCAGGACAAAATGGCTGCTGTGAAAAAGGCCTTTAACGACCGGTTAGCTGTTAGCTGTTAGCTGTTAGTTAGCTGAGCAGAAGCTTAGGACGCTGTTCAATAATACAGTTCTAGCATTACTCAGCTTTTTTGCTTTTCCATTAGTGACAGTACCTGGTACCTGGTGGTGTTTTTAGTACCTGCTCTGTCGCGGTTCAGAGTGAGCTAAGCTAATGCTAAAATGTCAAAACGTCAACAGTCTGACTTTTTCCAAAGACGTTGTTGTTGTTGTTGTTGTTGTTGTTTCAGCCGGAATGTGAACGTCTCTGTCAGAGAGAAGCTGTCTTACTGTAACGTGACTGTTTAATCAGGTGGAGTCTGGTTTTTTAAAAGATAAATATGATTTAAATGGAATTAAAACTGTAAAAGCTTTTCAATGTTTAGCAAAAACTCCGACATTTTTAATCAGGGATGGCTCAATATCACTTTTTTATGTCCAATATGACAAACTTGAGTATCAACTAATACCAATATCAGCCTGATATTAAGCTTAATTTTCGATATTCAATCCAGGTTTTTTGTTTCTGCTCATCCCTATTTTTAATATCTCATTTTCACTTTTACTTTTCAATATGAAGAAATATTCAAATGGTATCCATATATACTGCAGATATTTACGTGATTGTTGATATCACATATGTGTAATGTGTGTAATCTCAATATATTTGAATAGTTTTCAATAGTCTAGTGTGAAATTTAGAGATCATGGCAGAAATTAAATATACTACCCGGATTTCTATGTTTGCATAAGAGTAAAACTGCTTAAAAATACTAATGTTTTATATGCACTTAAGCACAGGCCTTGCTTTATGCTGTTTTTATAGCAAACTTATAGCCAAAATTAAAATAAAGAGACTTAAATACATCATTTTAAAGGCTTTTAAAATTACAAATCTAATCAGATGGAGTTAACGCAAACACCGTTTGTGAATAAGACATAATAATTGTATGTCTTGCGTGTTCTGCTTTCATTACCGTGACTTGTCAACAATGTTTCGAGGGAAATTCTGGCACAAGCGTCCATTTGCACTAAAGAAAGAAAGAAAGAAAGAAAGAAAGGATCAAATGTCTGCACAAAGTTTTTACGGCCGTAAAGAATTCACCCGCTAACGATTATGACAAAATCCGACAGGAACACGACGGCGATGAAAAGGCTAAACGTCAGTCAGCGCGTGACCTTGTTTCCTGCAGAGTGATCGGTTTCACAGCTGCGAGGCCGTGCAGCTTTCTAGTTTCCTGATCACATGTGAAATGAGGAAGTGAAGCAGAGGAAAGAGAAAGATCTGTACACAGTTGGTACACAGCCATCTACTGTATTGTCGTCAGACCAGAAATCACAAAGCAAGGCACATGTTTCAAAGAAAAGAAGAACAAAACAACTCAACGTCGCATTGAAAACCATTCAAAAAATCATACAAAATGAAACTCTGAAGAACTGCTTGCATTGAACACATCGCCACACCCGGACACATGTAGGTAGAGGAAGAAATAATAACAACAATAATATTAAAAATAAAAAATAAAAAAGCGCTTCCTGGATATAATCCAACATGGTACCACTTAAGCATGGAGAAGCAAAGTGATTCAACACTCAGATTAGATCTGTTTACTTTGAAAAATAGTCTTCAGGATGACACACACATCATAAATACACTTTTTTTTTCTTTTGCAAATATCCATATATATAATCTCTATGTGATCATAATTTAAATACCACAACTATTCTCTGTTTTCTTTTTCATTTCTGTGCCGGAGCGCGAAGCACAGCCACAAACTAACCGTCCTGCTGCCGCTCTCGCTCCATTTCAACACTTTTCTTTCTGTCTTTTCTTTTTTTTTTAAATCTCATGAAAATGCTGTCATGGCAACACACTGCGCAGTAACCACGGTGATGCCCGATGAGGAGATGGTGCGGGAGATGATGTAGATTGTCATGGCAGCGGAGGGTGGGCGGCTGCAGGAGAGTGGGAAGGAGAGAGAGGTAAAAGAGGGAAGAAGTTGGCTGAGGTGTCAGGAAGTGTTTTAGCTGTCGTGTGTCATTAAAATGAACTGTGTAGGAGCAGGGATGCACCAATACTGAGAGTTTCTTAATGGCATTAAATTTGTCACATTACGGGAAAATTCTGCATCTTCTCTATCGTTTCCACTCACTGACCACTTTATTAGGTACACTGGTGGCACCAGGTGTGGTCGTCCATCCAAACCAGTCTGACTTTGACCAGAGATCTACCACTCACTGGTGTTTCCTCTTTGTTGGACCATTCTCTGTAAACCCCAGAGATGGTTGTGCATGAAAATCCCAGTAAATGAACAGTTTCTGAGCATAATCAGACAAGCCTGTTCCACCACGCCACGTTCAAAGTCACTTAAATCCCTTTTCTTTCTCATTCCGATGCTCCGTTTAAACTTTAGCAGCTTTTCTTTACTATGCCCACATGCCTAAACGCATTGACCAGGTGTACCTAATAAACTGGGAGGCGAGTGCTTATACAGTGCTCCCTTTGACAAACACGAGCTGTTTTCACGTTCATCTGCTGAAGAGCAGGACTTTTAAATGTGACACGCAGCTGATACAGCAGCAGCAGGTCTGGTCCGTCCACTCGTCCACGCGGACACACAAACAGGAAACTGTCAACAGACTCTACCCTGACGCTGACACTCAACATTTCTGTGCTGAGTTCAACAAATGACATGTAATCTTCAACATTCTTCTGAAAAGACATCACACGTATCGGTGCATCCCTGCTTAGCAAAGTTTGAAAATGAATATACACTATGAAAGTATCTCAGAATAGATTTTCTTTTTTGGAATGTGGAAACATGGGGAACCTGACGCAGGTACCAGGAGGAGCTTGAAACAGTCTGGGTGAAGATGACTTCACTGGCCCTTTAACTCTGGTGCTTATTTTATGTGTGTTGTTTTTTTTGTTTTTTTTTTATTGTGCGGGGGAAGTTTGGACCACCTGAGGCTGATCTGACCTTTGACCTGATCCTTGAACTTGTACCTCAAACCCTTTCACCGACAACTTGAAACTTCCCATGGTGCCAACTTCATCTACAACACCTAACATCTGCTCTGAGGCTTTTCATTCCCCTCCACTTCTCGTGTTGTAGTTTATATTGTGCAGGCTCCTGTGTGTGTGTGTGTGTGTGTGTGTGTGTGTGTGTGTGTGTGTGTGTGTGCACTGGCTGCATGGGTCATTGTGCTTCTCCTGTGTGTGTGTGTGTGAGTGTGTGTTGAGGGCGATGATGATAATGCAGCCAGGACAAGAAACTGGATGTGATCCTGAAATCCTGATAAACCACAAACTGAACCCACCTGTCAATAACTCATACCACACACACACACACACACACGCACACGCACACACGCACACACACACCCTTGAGGAGCTGAATAGTCTTGTTTGGTCACAGATACATTTTTTTTTTTTCCACCAAGTCATTTACATCTTCACAACACCAGAGGTCACCATTCCACACAGAACCAAGACATCAAACCAAAGAGCTAGAGATTCATATTTATCGGTATATTATATATTAGTGTGCTAATGCAGGACTTTTTCAGTAGATATAAACTCTCCATGCTTAGAATGTACACATACCATACTATGATTCATGACACAGCAGGTTTTTCAATCAGTATTAGTTTATATTATTTTGTTCGAGTCCGTCTGGAGTTCATAAAAGACCCCGCGGTCGAAGTGCAGTCTCCTCCATTTTGTTTCATTTCTTCATCTGATGATTTTTCTTCTTCTTCTTCTTCTTTTTTTTGATGTTTCCTCTCAACATCACTTGTTCTTTTGGCCTCTCGTTTAAGCGTCTCTCTCTCTCATTACTCATCCTCCATGTCCACCAAGGTTCTGTGGCACTGCTCCACTGTCTCAATCTTCATTGTCTTCATCAGCGACAGGTGATGAGAGGAAGAGGAGGATGAAAGAGGGTTTTTTTTTTTTCTTTCAGAGCAGCAGTGGATGGATGGAGAGGAGAGGAGAGGGGAGGAGAGACACGACGCGGCGGGAAGGATGATGAGGAGGAAAGAGAGAGAGATAGAGAGGCATGTTGCCCATTGTGCCATCTGAGTCAGTCCCGTTGCAGCGTTGCCATGGAGACATGCTGATTAGTCTCTATGGTTACTCCAACATGGCGTCCAGCTGGTCGGCCAGGTCATCGAACATGCTGCCGATGTCGTCCAGGATGCTGACGGTGGTCTTCTGCTCAGCCACAGAGCTACACACACACACACACACACACACAGAGAGGAGCACATATCTTTATTTAAAGTCAATGAGACTCTCACTTCACTGTGGTTACTGGTAGAAAGTGGCAAACACGTCTAAGCTAAGAAGAAGATTGAGTGTGTAGCTTAAGTAATCAATCAATCACATTCCGAGTGTGTGTGTGTGTGTGTGTGTGTGTGTGTGTGTTACTCACTCCTCCTGCCGCAGTATCTTATCCTCGACTGCTCGCAGGGCCGCGGCCAGCGACGCGCTCGTCTCCTCCAGCTTCTGATGCACCAGAGAATCCACGCACAGGTCCGGTGTCGTCGGGGCGGCTGGCGCCGTCACACCGCCGCCTCCCACCATCCCAGTGTCTACAGACACGCCGCCGATGGACGACCGAGGGGGCTTGACGGGCGGCGGGGTCGGGCTGGGAGTGGCGGGAGTCTGTGGAGTGGTGGGGGTCTGTGGGGTGTGGGGGCTCTGAGGGGACGGGCTCAGCGGTTTGGCGTTTGGTGGGCTGGGAGAGTTGGTGTAAGGGAAAGAAGGCGGCGAGCTGGTCTGCCGGGTCACCGCAGAGTGCTGATGGACTGGGGCGGCAGCCGGGGTCGGAGACGGCGGACTGGTCATGGAGTGGATGAGCTTGGCCGGTTTGGGCGCCGTAGGTGGGGGCACCGGTTTGGGCGAGACTGGTGGAGGGATCTTCTTTCCTTCAACTACAGAGACAGAGAGAGAGAGAGAAGAAAAGTGTAGTCAGGTGTAGGTCACAAGGGCTAACGGTCAGCTACTCAAATGATCGGCTGACTGAGCTGCTTTAAGTCCAGCATCCTGGACTTAAAGCGCTCCTCATTTTCACCGTCTTTGAGGTAAAATCATAAAATACTTTAAGCGCCTGACAGCTGTGGGGTCAGAGCCTGGGTGAGGGTTGCTGCTTGTGTTTTTATATCTTAGCTTGTTTATTGTCAGCAGTCAGCATGAATATAGTCCCAAATCTGGCTTAAGTAAGCTTAAGTGTTTTTTTTTTTGCATCAAATACAGTATTACCACTCTGGTCGCACTCAGTTCATTTAGTTAAAATCATTCACATCTGATCCAGTCCCCGTCACCAAAGGTGTGCCCCAAGGCTCTGTCCTGGGGCCCCTGGTTTTTATAATTTACCTTCTCCCCCTTGGCCATATCTTCCATAAACACCACAATCACTGCCACTGCAACGCAGAGGACACCCAGCTCTACCTGTCCACCAAACTAGGCAGTTAACTTAAGTGTTTCTTGCGTCAACTACAGTATTGGAATTGATCTTCCACGTCTGATTAGACTAACAAAATTATTAATCCAGTATGAGGATCAGGATCAGTATCAGTTTTTTTTTGTTTTTTTTATTGCATTCTCAGGTAGAATTTATTCGTTGGTTGTAAAAAAAAAACCCAGATATACTCATTGCATATGCATTACATGACCAAAGGCAATGTGTCCATGTCTGAAACTCTGCTGATATTTATTTGTGTTTTTGTCTTCTAGACTCTTTCAATATTTGAGGTTTCTTTGCAGTGCTGGTAATTGTTGCTGGTCCTGGAATCACAGCCTTTCCACTGAAGGGACACATAAAGAGGAGCTGAAGAAGAACAGATATTGACACCTCTTACCTCTGATCGGTCAAAGTCTACTGTGACCAGCCAGCTGTGAGTCTAGAGTAGGTCCAGAAGTCTAATTTTCCATCAGATCAATTTTTAAAATGGACAAACTAAACATCTTTGATGCTAACTGAAGGCTACATGGGTGAAGTAGCTAAATTTTACATACTGTACCTGATAACATTCATACTTTTGTCTGATGCAACGATGCATTTAAAACAAAACCTTTGGAGTGAGCATACTGACACATGAAACAAGTGGCACCCGCCTCCCTCTGTGGTGTGACAGTGAGAAGGATTTGAAGATTTTCTCAGGCTAAACAAGCACCTGTTTGTTCTTGTGTGCGCAGTCAACACTAATCAACATAGTCAATAGCTGGTGAGTTTGTTTTGAGGCATTCCGAGGCCTTCAAAGGATCAGAAAGATTATGTAAAGGTGTCAGCATGCTTCAAACGTACTCCTGTTACAACCTCCCCCACACACACGCATACACTGTAAGTACCTGGGCTTCCAGGTGTGCCGGGGCCTGGCAGCGGGACTCTCTTGTTGGAGACAGGCTGTGGACCTCCTTGTCTCTTTATTTGACCGACCACAGGCTTGGGGGAGACTGGCGGCTTTGGTTTCCTCTGCTGACCTGTCTCACTGACGAGTGGAACTGTTTGATCCATGCTGTCTCTGCGAAGAGCAGCAGTCACTTGCGATTGAGGTTGAGGCTGATGTTGGGGTTGAGGCTGATGTTGGGGTTGCGGTTGCAGTTGAGGTTGCGGTTGCGGTTGAGGTTGCGGCTGCTCCGTCACTCCGGCATCAGACACTGGACGACGCCTCATGGTGGCAGTACCGTTCTGGTAAGGCACCGGCTGCGTGGTGTTCGGCGGTGCGGTTGCCACAGGGTCTCCATTAGCCGCAGCCAGGTCTGTGTAACCCTCAGGCTCCTTGTCGCGACTCTTGGGCCGCCGTTTGACGGTAGATGACTCCTGGAGGGTGAAGTCGGAGCCGTTGGGGTGGGGCTTGGAGCTGTGGAGCCGCCTCTTCAGAGTCGCTGGGGCCTCAACGCTGGAGGTGTCCTCCTGAGGGTAACTGGCCTCGCCCTGGGGACCCTCGCCGTCGCCCTGCAGACAGACACAAAATACACACTAACGGAAAATTCATACATTCATGACAAGAGGTGATTTTTGCACAGTCAAAAACATTGACAAAGATACATGACTAACACATATAAAGCTTCACATGTTAGCACTTAAGCACATTACAATAGATAGAAATAGATAGACAGATGGAGGTGCTGTCGAAATTGCAGGAGTGCATTAGTTGTGGGTAAATAACCTAAATCTAAACAAAAAAGCTAACTACTAATTTTGGTAACTGGCTCAAAAACTAGTTAGCATTTTTGAGGAAAATAGACTGAGAGAAACACATCGAGACACATCTTGGACTCGAGTGTGACTAGAGTGATGAATATTAACATTATATAAAGAGGATGAGGATGCGGAACACTGGACTTCTGTGAGTCATGACAAATACTTGAGCCTCACATCGCAACACAGTAAAGTGGCACCATAATAATACGAGGACACGCGAGAAATGATTGTTTCACTGGCCTTAATGTCTCTCTAGTTTGCTGTGAGTATGTTTAAGTGTGTCAGTGAAAGCCAGTTCTATCTGAAGTTCATAGCAGTGGCAGAATCTGTTTAAACTTTAAGATGCTACGAAACTACAGTAACTGAACGTAAATATGCCTCATTTGTGTTCATTCTACATTCATTCAGTGACTTTAAATAAAAAAAAAAACGTATTTTAAGCAGCGTTGAAGAAGTAAATATTTGATTAATCGCAGTTTATCACAGTCTGTGATTCATTACTTCTACTACGTACTCAGTCAATTGACAGCCCCCAACATATAAATACAGATAACATATATACTATATGGAACATATATATAGAGAACACATATATAACGCATGTATGAAACATGTATATAGATAGCTACCTGTCCTTCTCCTTCTCCTCGACCCTGGCGGCGGATGGTCAGGCTTCCCTCGTCTGCAAAGGGCAGGTTCTCTGATGAGCTGCCGCTGCCACTCGAGCTGGGGTGGGGGGAGGATGGAGGGTGGGGGGAGTGGGGGGAGTTATTTACAGTGGGAGGGGAGGTTTCCCGTTGGACAGAGGGAGATGGGAGAGGGGAGGCTGTCGGCTGGTTGCGCTTGGCGGCTGCCACCAGCTCGGTGACCGGGCCGCTGATGGTCCGCCGTCGGTTTACCACTTCACCATCCAAACCAATGGCATCACGTGTTTTGCCCACCTGGTAAATCACAGATAAACTACATGAATAAACATGTACACTTGATATTTCTTGGCATAGATAAGAATACACACACGTCTACGATGACAATTTATTTTTTGCAATACCTGAAGGAAATTCTTCTGCAGTGCCATGCCTTTGGGTCCGCCCCCTATAGAAGACATTTCCAACATGGCGGCGATGCTCCTCACACTACCCATGCTGCTTGTTTCCACAGCGCCTGCTTCCACAGACACCCCAAGGTCACTGGCCCTCCTCTGTTGGTGGTAAGGCACGTCCAGCATCCCGCCTGTCGTGGTGTGTGTGGGCTGCTGTGTGTTTGCTTCTGACAGGTTCGAGTTGGAGCTCGAGATGGCAGAGCTGGAGCGTTTGGGCGGCGGTGGGGGCGGACCCTTTTTCTTCTGACGCAGAGCTAACGACTGCGTATGACTGCGGCTGGGGTTCTTGTCCTGGTTGCGGACGGAGTGGCTGCGGCTGACGCGGTGGGTCACTGTGTGGTATTTACCTCCTTCCACTCTGACGACAGCCGAGCTCTGACCTCCTCCTGCATCTGCTTCTCCTGCTCCTCCACCTCCTCGCCCTGTTTGCTCATCACACTCGCCGTCTGACACTGCGTATCGGTTGAGGCTGTGGGCACGTTTCTTCTGGAGTGCAGATGGCTCCGAACCTTCTTCCTCAGCCAGCTCAGCCTCTGGTGGGAGACAGAGGAGAGGAACCTGTGGCTGCTGATTCTCCATCATCTGCGGCTGTGGTTGGTGCTGAGGGTGTTTTTGGTATGCTGGCTGGACTGGAGGCTGCTGCTGCTGAGGCTGAGGCTGTTGCTGCTGAGGCTGAGGCTGTTGCTGCTGCTGCTGAGGGTGTGTGCCTGGAGCTCCACGGTGAGTGGGAGACTGTGGGGGGTGAGAGCGCGGTGACTGAGGTCTCTCCCCGTGACCAAACTGGGTGGCTGGCTTGGTTTTGGACTGAGAAGAAGCTAAACTCTGGACAGAGGAAGTAGAGGAGGACGATGAAGTTCTAGTCTTAGTGGGAGTGTGAGGAGGCGTGTAGGGAGGTGCAGGCTGAGAGTGGGAGTGGGAGTGGGAGTGGGAATGACGGTGTTTGCCTTGAGAGGAGACACTGCCCCTGTGTGAGGAAGTGCTTCCCTGGCTGCTCTGCTGCCTCATAGTCCGCGCCTCCTTCTTAGGCGGTGCGGTTCCTCCTCCTCCACCTCCACCTCCTGCCACCACCTCATCATGGTCTTTGCTGAGGTTGCATGTTCGTTGAGCTTTGACCTCCTGACCTGGCTGTGTCATGGCACTCTGTAGCTCAGTGCTCAACTCGCTGTCCTGGAAGGTGCTCATCTTTGGAGACATGAGCTCTGCAGATATAAAGAAAAATGTGATTTAAATTGGACAGGAGAAATCAGTTTAGATCTCATTATCAAACGTTATAATAACGTCTGTTAGCGTACCGTCTGGAGGAGGGCCATCCACAGACATGACTTCCTGCTGCTGCGTAATTGGTGGGGGCTTCTTTCGGATGGAGCCATGTCCTTCAGAAGCACGCTGCAATTCAGCCAGCTGCTTCACTGCCAGCATCAGCTTCTTCTGGTGACCTTTAACATCAGAATTGGATATGCTTTATTCAATTACACGGTTAAGAATGTTACGTAAACATTTCAGTAAAAATGAAATTGTAGTTTTTTATTCCCATTACGATACTAGAGCACAGATAGAGTAAAATAGAGCAAATTTAAACAGCAGCCTGAGATGCACTCTATTTTAGACACAGTGTTATCTTTAAATGTGAACTTGCTGCAACACTGAAACCCCAAAACAAAACAAAATACAGTAATAGATTATAATATAAAGCTTTACGGCTTAGCAATAACATTTAATCAGTTTATAATATATATAATAATCTGAAAAAATTGACTGTGCATGGCTGTGACGGTCACAGCTGAGAACCAGTTAGTTGGCCAATGCTCAATGATCAGGTGGGTGGATCCATCTTAGGCTATTTTATCCCAGCAGTGTTTTCCATTACCTATTAGGACTGTGGAGTCTCCTTTGTGTGCCCATTATAGTTTGTCTCTGCTTACTCCTTGCACTGTACTGATTAATATGATGATGCTTACAAAGACATTATTTTCTGTTATATACATATAGATGTACATCTCTCGCTAAATAGCTCTTGGCATGACCACAGACCAGTCTTAATGTCCCCAGTCAACACAGTCTGGACCCAGGTCTGCCTGCTGCTGAAGCTTGACTATAGCAAAGTCTAATGCTTCAAAGAATTCACTGTAATTATCGAGGTGGTTCTGTGTCCTAATGTGAAAAAAATGCATCAAATTGATCAACTTTAACTGTATGGCTTACCCAGTTTGATGATGCCTATTTCCTGCAGGTCCTCCCAAGTGATGTCAGTGATGAAGTCGATGTTCTCGTACCCATTCTGCACTAACACCTGGTGGTACTGGGTCAGGCCAATCGCAGACAGCCACTCTCCCAGATTGGCCTAAATAGAAAAAACTTTGTATGAGAAAAGACTGTGGGCATTGAAGAAACACTGGATGCAAGGGAGTTAAGGATTTGGCACCCTTCCTTCGAAAATGGAATAGTTGGAGCCTGTTATTTTGGTACTATTCCCAATGTTCCACTCGGTGGAAACACGGCTTTAGAAAATTGGGGGAACAATGGAGTGTGTTTTGGCCTTGAATCCTCTCTTTGACATAAGGCCCAGCATATTTAAAAACTGCGTGATTTGTCATTCTCCCATTCTATTTTCATTGTTGCCCATAAATGACAATTCTGTTGACCAGTAACTATACTGCAGAGTATCTAGCTCCGCTCTAAGTGGGATTGTACAGATGAGTCATGTTGGTGCCCTTCACAGTTTTTTGACAATCAAAATGGAAACTAGTAAATTCGAGCGTACCTGCTGTTCTTCCTGCCAGTTATGGGCAAAGTGGTATTTTGGTGGAATCAAACTTTGAAAGAGACTGACTCATATTTTGTCAAAGTATGACATTTTTGTCACATTTTGGAAGACATATTAACCTATGACTTTTTTGGGTGATTTTGGACGACATACTATACTATGACTTTTTTGACCAATTTTGGACGACATACTTAAG